>NC_135805.1:0-155000 GCF_964213995.1 Mustelus asterias | reverse complement strand
TTGCCAACGGGAGACTGGAAGGCTTTTTGACTTCAGCGCCAGTAAGACAGCCTTCCAGACTGTAGCATTCTCACATTCCACCTGTCCGTTACTCCTAGGGTTGTAGCCCGTGGTTCTACTAGAGGCAATCCCGTGTGAGAGCAGGTATTGCCTCAAGTCATCGCTCATGAACGACGAGCCCCTATTGCTGTGGATGTAGCAGGGGTACCCGAACAGGGTGAAAAGATCACAAAATGCCTTGATAACCGTGGCAGCGGTTGTATCAGAGCAGGGAATGACAAAAGGGAATCGTGAGTACTCATCAATGATGTTGAGGAAGTACACATTCCGAACTGTCGAGGGAAGGGGGCCCTTAAAGTCCACACTCAGCCTTTCGAAGGGACGAGTGGCCTTAACGAGTTGTGCCCTGTCAGGTCGGTAAAAGTGCGGTTTGCATTCCGCGCATACCCGGCAGCTTCTAGTTATGGACCTGACATCCTCCACCGAGTAGGGTAGATTCCGGGCTTTTACGAAGTGGTAGAGCCGAGTGACCCCTGGATGGCAGAAGTCATTGTGGAGAGCCTGCAAACGGTCCTCCTGTATACTGGCGCATGTTCCACGCGACAGGGCATCCGAGGGCTCATTGAGTTTCCCTGGACGATACATGATGTCGTAATTATAGGTGGAGAGTTCGATTCTCCACCTCAAGATCTTATCGTTCTTGATCTTGCCCCGTAACGTGTTATTGAACATGAACGCCACGGACCGCTGGTCCGTGAGCAGGGTGAACCGTTTTCCCGCCAAGTAATGGCGCCAATGCCGGACGGCCTCCACAATGGCCTGGGCCTCCTTTTCCACCGCTGAATGTCGAATTTCGGGGCCTTGGAGGGTGCGAGAGAAAAAGGCGACGGGCCTGCCCGCCTGGTTAAGTGTGGCGGCCAGGGCGAAATCAGATGCATCGCTCTCCACCTGGAAGGGGATGGACTCATCAACAGCGTGCATCGTGGCTTTCGCGATGTCGGCTTATAGTTTATCAAAGGCCAAACGAGCCTCTGGTGCTAGGGGAAAAGAGGTAGACTTGATGAGCGGACGGGCTTTGTCCGCGTAATTGGGGACCCACTGTGCGTAGTAAGAGAAGAAAGCCTAAGCATCTTCTCAGTGCTTTTACGCGAGTGGGCAGGGGAAGTTCGAGGAGGGGACGCATACGGTCTGGATCAGGGCCGATGACCCCGTTTTCCACCACGTATCCGAGGATAGCGAGGCGGCGCGTGCGAAATACACACTTCTCCCTGTTGTAGGTCAGATTCAGGCGAGATGTAGTGTGTAGGAATCTACGAAGGTTGGTATCGTGGTCCTGCTGGTCATGGCCGCAGATGGTGACGTTATCCAGGTACGGGAAGGTAGCCCGCAGTCCATTATGGTCCACCATTCAGTCCATAGCACGCTGGAAGACCGAGACCCCATTGGTGACACCAAAAGGAACCCTTAGAAAATGGTACAAGCGACCATCCGCCTCAAAAGCCGTGTATTGTCGGTCCTCTGGGCGAATGGGGAGCTGGTGGTAGGCAGACTTTAGGTCGATGGTGGAGAACACCCGGTACTGCGCAATCTGATTGACCATGTCAGAAATGCGCGGGAGGGGATACGCATCCAGCTGCGTGTATCTATTAATGGTCTGACTATAGTCAATGACCATCCGGGGTTTGTTCCCACTCTTGACCACCACGACCTGCGCTCTCCAAGGACTAGCGCTAGATTGTATGATCCCTTCCTTGAGGAGCCGCTGAACCTCAGATCGAATGAAGATCCGATCCTCAGCGCTGTAACGCCTACTCTTAGTTGCGATGGGCTTGCAGCCTGGCACAAGATTCTGGAATAGGGAGGGTGTGGTAATCTTAAGCGTCGAGAGGCTACAGGTGGAGTGCGTTGGGCAATTTGGAGGCTGCTGTTCTCCCACTGAAAGTGGAGGGAGTGGCCCACCGTACTGTAGGGTTACACTCTTCAAGTGGACCATGAAATTTAGTCCGAGGAGTATTGGCGCGCAAAGGTGCGGTAACACCAGGAGCTTGAAGCTCTCGTAAACCGTGCCCTGCACCGTTAGATTTACCATGCAACTCCCTAGCACGGTGACAGACCGGGACCTTGATGCCATCGAAATTGTCTGCTTGACAGGTTGGATCTGGAGACCACACCGCTTCACGGCGTCGGGGTGAATAAAGCTCTCCGTACTCCCGCTGTCAAACAGACAATAAATCGTGCTTTTGTTTACCTGTATGTCCATCATGGACTTGTCGAGTCTGTGAGGCTTTGCCTGGTCCAGGATGATCGACGTCACCGTTGGTTCGTGAGCGCCACTGCAGGCAGCTGAGATGGATGATGACGACCTCTGCTGGTCATTCGCGGTCAGTGCCGACCAAAATGGCTGCTCCCATAGGTCGCACGTGGACGATGGCGCCAAAATCAGCGACCCCTGGTGGTCGCGCGTCTCTTGCGACTCCGTCGTCTGGAATGGCGACGTCCTGGCCTCGCACGTGGAAGCGACCCTTGACGATGCCGACGACGAGGAACCCGGCTCCGGGGAGTCGCACGCCGCATTGCTGTTCCTGGAAGTTTGGATCGACATAACTTCGAATAATGCCCCTTCTTGCCGCAGGCGGAGCACAACACCGCTTTAGCGGGACATCGCTGCCGAGTGTGCTTCACTCCCCCACAGAAGTAACACCGTGGGCCGCCTGGAGCTGCTGCCGTCGTCAGGCCCGAGGGTGGGCACGCCATCACGCAGCTTTTCGGACCCGCTGGACGAAGTGGGGTCTGTGACTGCTCCTGCCACACTGTCTCCACGTGGTCTTCGGGATACATCGCCAGGCTTTTGGAGGCCGTTTCTAGCGTATCCGCTAGCTCTATAGACTTAGTGAGATCGAGATTACCTTGCTCCAACAGTCGAAGTCGGATATAAGACGATCCGATTCCCGCCACAAACGCATCTCGAGCGAGGTCGTTCATGTTCTGGTCTGCCGACACTGCTTTGCAGTTACAGCCCCTGGCTAGCTGTAGGAGCTCGTTCGCGTACTGTTCCGTCGTTTCGCCGGGCTGCCGTCGTCGAGTGGCTAAGAGATATCGAGCATGCATCTCGTTTGGCGGTTTAATGTCGCGCTTCTTAAGAAGCTCGAGGGCCCCTTTGTAGTCGGTGGCCGCACGGATCGCTAAATATACAGCGTCGCTTACCCTCGCGTGGAGGACCCGGAGTCTGTCGTCGTCCGTGGTGACCGCTGCGGAGGCTTCGAGGTAATCCTGAAAACATTTCAACCAGTGGTCGAAGGTGTTAGAGGCGCCCGCCGCACGTGGGTCCAGCGTAAGCCGCTCGGGTTTTAACATTTGCTCCATGCTCTCTGTATCGTTTTCCTTTTTTTTAACGACGAGAGTTCAATTAGCAGTTAATAAAATTGATGCGCGATATAACTCACGAGGCGAGAGATGCTCGAGGAAATAAAGGCTTTTATTGACTACAACAATAGAGCTACCATATATAATACACGATCCCAGACTGAGGGGTCCCAGACAGAGCAGTGACCTTTATACCTCTCCCAGGAGGCGGAGCCCGACTGGGATGTACCATAATAACTATAATACAGGTAGAACAGCCCAACCCTAACCCCAACAGTAACATGTAGAACAGCCCAACCCTAACCTCAACAGTAACATGTAGAACAACCCAACCCTAACCTCAACAGTAACATATATACAGACTCATAGTACTGGCCAGACCCTGGCTCAGTACTACCTGGTGGGAACCAACGATGGTTCACCACACCTCCCACGGTCCAAAGATGTGCGGGTTAGGTTGATTGGCCATGCTAAAAATTGCCCTTAGTGTCCTGAGACAGGTCCTAAGACCTGAAAGTGAGGAGGTGTGGGACAGAGGGAAAGTTGGCCGATTGGATAGGTAACTGGCTGTCTGATCAAAGACAGAGGGTGGTGGTCGATGGAAAATTTTCGGATTGGAGGCAGGTTGCTAGCGGAGTGCCACAGGGATCAGTGCTTGGTCCTCTGCTCTTTGTGATTTTTATTAATGACTTAGAGGAGGGGGCTGAAGGGTGGATCAGTAAATTTGCTGATGACACCAAGATTGGTGGAGTAGTGGATGAGGTGGAGGGCTGTTGTAGGCTGCAAAGAGACATAGATAGGATGCAAAGCTGGGCTGAAAAATGGCAAATGGAGTTTAACCCTGATAAATGTGAGGTGATTCATTTTGGTAGGACTAATTTAAATGTGGATTACAGGGTCAAAGGTAGGGTTCTGAAGACTGTGGAGGAACAGAGAGATCTTGGGGTCCATATCCACAGATCTCTAAAGGTTGCCACTCAAGTGGATAGAGCTGTGAAGAAGGCCTATAGTGTGTTAGCTTTTATTAACAGGGGGTTGGAGTTTAAGAGCCGTGGGGTTATGCTGCAACTGTACAGGACCTTGGTGAGACCACATTTGGAATATTGTGTGCTGTTCTGGTCACCTCACTATAAGAAGGATGTGGAAGCGCTGGAAAGAGTGCAGAAGAGATTTACCAGGATGCTGCCTGGTTTGAAGGGTAGGTCTTATGAGGAAAGGTTGAGGGAGCTAGGGCTGTTCTCTCTGGAGCGGAGGCGGCTGAGGGGAGACTTAATAGAGGTTTATAAAATGATGAAGGGGATAGATAGAGTGAACGTTCAAAGACTATTTCCTCGGGTGGATGGAGCTATTACAAGGGGGCATAACTATAGGGTTCATGGTGAGAGATATAGGAAGGATATCAGAGGTAGGTTCTTTACGCAGAGAGTGGTTGGGGTGTGGAATGGACTGCCTGCAGTGATAGTGGAGTCAGACACTTTAGGAACATTTAAGCGGTTATTGGATAGGCACATGGAGCACACCAGGATGATAGGGAGTGGGATAGCTTGATCTTGGTGTCAGATAAAGCTCGGCACAACATCGTGGGCCGAAGGGCCTGTTCTGTGCTGTACTGTTCTATGTTCTATACCAGGCAACATCCTGGTAAACCTTCTCTGCACTCTCTCCAATGCCTCCACGTCCTTCTGGTAGTGCGGCGACCAGAACTGGACGCAGTACTCCAAATGTGGCCTAACCAGATGTTTCAGGAAGGACAGGGAGGGAGGCAAGAGAGGGGGGGAGTGGCACTGTTGATCAGGGATAGTGTCACGGCTGTAGAGAAGGTGGACGCCGTGGAGGGATTGACTACGGAGTCTCTGTGGGTGGAGGTTAGGAACAGGAAGGGGTCGGTAACGTTGCTGGGTGTTTTCTATAGGCCGCCCAATAGTAACAGAGATGTTGAGGAGCAGATGGGGAAACAGATCCTGGAGCGATGTAGGAATAACAGAGTTGTCGTGATGGGAGATTTTAATTTCCCAAACATAGATTGGAATATCCCTAGGGCTAGGGGTTTGGATGGAGAGGAGTTTGTTAGGTGTGTCCAGGAGAGTTTCCTGACACAGTATGTGGATAAGCCTACTAGAGGAGAGGCTGTACTTGATCTGGTGCTGGCTAATGAACCTGGACAGGTGGAGGATCTCTCGGTGGGTGAGCATCTTGGGGATAGCGATCATAATTCTATCTCCTTCACGATAGCATTGGAAAGAGATAGGATCAGGCAGGCTAGGAAAGTGTTTCTCTGGAGTAAAGGGAAATACAGTGTCATCAGGGAGGAAATTAGACGGGTAAATTGGAAGGAGGCATTCTTGGGGAAAAGTACCAAAGGAAAGTGGAGGATTTTCAAGGAATGTTTGTCTGGAGCTCTGCATGACAACGTTCCGATGAGACAGGGGGGTGTTGGTAGGGTACGGGAACCGTGGTGCACGAAGGTTGTGATGAACCTGGTGAATAAGAAAAGAGAGGCGTACAGAAAGTTCAGAGAGCTAGGAGGTGTTAAGGATTTAGAGGAGTATACGGGATGTAGGAAGGAGCTTAAGAAGGAAATTAGGAGAGTGAGAAGGGGTCATGAGAAGGCCTTGGCGAGTAAGATGAAGGAGAATCCCAAGGCTTTCTACAAATATGTCAAGAGTAAAAGGATGAGATGTGAAGGCATAGGACCCTTAAAAGGTGAAGGGGGAAAAGTTTGCGCGGAACCGTTAGAAATGGCGGAGCTGCTTAATGAATACTTTACCTCGGTATTCACGGTGGAAAGGGATCTGGGTGGTTGTACTGCTGGTTTGCGGTGGACAGAAAGGATCGAGCATGTGGACATAAAGAAAGAGGATGTGTTGGAACTATTGAATGGCATCAAGGTTGGTAAGTTGCCGGGACCGGATGGGATGTACCCCAGGTTACTGTGGGAGGCGAGGGAGGAGATTGCGGAGCCTTTGGCGATGATCTTTGCATCGTCGATGGAGACGGGAGAGGTTCCGGAGGATTGGAGGATTGCAGATGTGGTCCCTATATTCAAGAAAGGGAACAGGGACAGCCCGGGAAATTACCGACCGGTGAGTCTAACCTCAGTGGTTGGTAAGTTGATGGAGAGGATCCTGAGAGACAGGATTTATGATCATTTAGAGAAGTTTAGTATGATCAAAAGTAGTCAGCACGGCTTTGTCAAGGGCAGGTCGTGCCTTACGAGCCTGGTTGAGTTCTTTGAAAATGTGACCAAACACATTGACGAAGGAAGAGCGGTGGATGTGGTCTATATGGACTTCAGCAAGGCGTTCGATAAGGTCCCCCATGCAAGACTTCTTGAGAAAGTGAGAGGGCATGGGATCCAAGGGGCTGTTGCCTTGTGGATCCAGAACTGGCTTGCCTGCAGAAGGCAGAGAGTGGCTGTGGCGGGGTCTTTCTCTGCATGGAGGTCAGTGACCAGTGGAGTGCCCCAGGGATCTGTTCTGGGACCCTTGCTGTTTGTCATTTTCATAAATGACCTGGATGAGGAAGTGGAGGGATGGGTTGGTAAGTTTGCTGACGACACCAAGGTAGGTGGTGTTGTGGATAGTTTGGAGGGATGTCAGAAGTTGCAGCGAGACATAGATAGAATGCAAGACTGGGCGGAGAAGTGGCAGATGGACTTCAACCCGGATATGTTGCAACTGTACACAACTCTGGTGCGGCCGCACTTGGAGTACTGTGTGCAGTTCTGGTCCCCACATTACAGGAAGGATGTGGAGGCTTTGGAGAGGGTGCAGAGGAGGTTTACCAGGATGTTGCCTGGTATGGAGGGGAGATCCTATGAGGAGAGGCTGAGGGATTTGGGATTGTTTTCGCTGGAAAGGCGGCGGCTAAGAGGGGATCTTATTGAAACATACAAGATGATTAGAGGTTTAGATAGGGTGGATAGTGATAGCCTTTTTCCTCTGATGGAGAAATCCAGCACGAGGGGGCATGGCTTTAAATTGAGGGGGGGTAGTTATAGAACCGATGTCAGGGGTAGGTTCTTTACCCAGAGGGTGGTGAGGGATTGGAATGCCCTGCCAGCATCAGTAGTAAATGCGCCTAGTTTGGGGGCGTTTAAGAGATCCGTAGATAGGTTCATGGACGAAAAGAAATTGGTTTAGGTTGGAGGGTCACAGTTTTTTTTTTAAACTGGTCGGTGCAACATCGTGGGCCGAAGGGCCTGTTCTGCGCTGTAATGTTCTATGTTCTATGTTCTATGTTCTAAGTGTGTGGTGATCCATTTTGGCAGATCCAATGGGATGAAGCAGCAGTATAATATGAAGGGTACCATTCTTAGCAGTGTAGAGGATCAGAAGGACCTTGGGGTCCGGGTCCATAGGACTCTTAAATCGGCCTCGCAAGTGGAGGATGCGGTCAAGAAGGCGTACGGCGTACTGGCCTTCATTAATCGAGGGATTGAGTTTAGGAGTCGGGAGATAATGCTGCAGCTTTATAGGACCCTGGTTAGACCCCACTTGGAGTACTGCGCGCAGTTCTGGTCACCTCATTACAGGAAAGATGTTGAAGCCATTGAAAGGGTGCAGAGGAGATTTACAAGGATGTTGCCTGGATTGGGGGGGCATGCCTTATGAGGATAGGTTGAGGGAGATTGGTCTCTTCTCCCTGGAGAGACGAAGGATGAGAGGTGACCTGATAGAGGTTTACAAGATGTTGAGAGGTCTGGATAGGGTAGACTCTCAGAGGCTATTTCCAAGGGCTGAAATGGTTGCTACGAGAGGACACAGGTTTAAGGTGCTGGGGGGTAGGTACAGAGGAGATGTCAGGGGTAAGTTTTTCACTCAGAGGGTGGTGGGTGAGTGGAATCGGCTGACGTCGGTGGTGGTGGAGGCAAACTCGTTGGGGTCTTTTAAGAGACTTCTGGATGAGTACATGGGATTTAATGGGATTGAGGGCTATAGATAGGCCTAGAGGTGGGGATGTGATCGGCGCAACTTGTGGGCCGAAGGGCCTGTTTGTGCTGTGGCTTTCTATGTTCTATGTTCTATACAGCTGCATCATCAGACTCCAGCTTTTATACTCGATACCCCACCCTATAATGGCAAGCATACCATATGCCTTCTTCACCACCTTCTCCACCTGTGCTGCCACCTTCAAGGATTTGTGGTCTTGCACACCTAGGTCCCTCTGTGTTTCTATACTCTTGATGGCTCTTACAAAACCATGCTGTCTGTCACTAATGAGATTGTTCCGTTCTAAATGCGCATACATCCTGTCTCTAAAAATCCCATCCAACAACATCCCTACCACGGACGTCAAGCTCACTGGCCTATAATAACCCGGGTTATCCTTGCTACCCTTCTTAAATAACGGTACCACATTCGCTTTCCTCCAACCCTCAGGGATCTCACCTGTGTCCAATGAAGAGACAAAGATTTCCATCAGAGGCCTCGCAATTACATCTCTTGTCTCCCTGGGCAGTCTAGATGCCATCAGGCCCTGGGGATTTGTCAGTTTTAATGTTACCTAAAAAACCTGACACTTCCTCCCTTGTAATGGAGATTCTCTCTGACGGGTCAACACCTCCCTCTGAGACACTCCCAGTCAACAAGTCCCTCTCCATTGTGAATACCGATGCAAAGTATTAATTGAGGATCTCCCCTATTCCCTTGGGTTCTAAGCATAATTCCCCTCCTTTGTCCCTGAGAGGTACGACTTTTTCCCTGACAACTCTTTTGTTCCTAACATATGAATAAAATGCCTTCGGATTCTCCTTAATCCTGTCTGCCAAGAACATATCGTGACCTCTTTTTGCCCTTCTAATTCCCCGTTTGAGTTCTTTCCTACTCTCTCTGTATTCCTCCAGAGCTCCATCTGTTTTCAGTTGCCTGGGCCTAACGTACGCCTCTCTTTTCTTTTTGATCAGATCCTCAATTTCCCTGGTTATCCACGGCTCTCGAATCCTACCTTTCCTGTCTTTCCTTTTTACAGGCACATGCCTATCCTGCAGCCTTATCAATTGTTCCTTAAAAGACCCCCACATGCCAGACGCGGACTTACCCTCGAACATCCTCTCCCAATCAACGGCCACCAATTCCTGCCTAATCCGGCTATAGTCAGCCTTCCCCCAGTTTAGCACCCTGCCCGTAGGACAGCACTCATCCTTGTCCATTACTATCCTAAAGTTAACAGAGTTGTGGTCACTATTTGCCACATATTCCCCGACCGAAACTTTGATGACCTGACCGGGCTCATTTCCCAGAACTAGATCCAGTATAGAGAGACAGAGAGAGAGAGAGACAGAAGCAGAGAGGATGCAACCGGGATTTGATGGATTGAGTTATAAGGAGAGGCTGAACAGACTGGGACTTTTATCTCTGGAGTGTAGGAGGCTGAGGGTGACCTTATAGAGGTCTATAATATAGGTCGGGGCACAGATCAGCTGGATAGTCAATATCTTTTCCCAAAGGTAGGGGAGTCTAAAACTAGAGGGCATAGATTTAAGGTGAGAGGGGAGAGATACAAAAGTGTCCAGAGGGGCAATTGTTTCACACAGAGAGTGGTGAGTGTCTGGAACAAGCTGCCAGAGGCAGTAGTCGAGGCGGGTACAATTTTGTCTTTTAAAAAGCATTTAGATAGTCACATGGGTAAGATGGGTATAGAGGGATATGGGCCAAATGCGGGCAATTGGGATTCACTTAGGGGTTTAAAAAAAATTAAGGGCGGCATGGACAAGTTGGGCCAAAGGGCCTGTTTCCATGCTGTAAACCTCTATGACTCTAGACAGAGAGAGAGAGACAGAGAGAGAGAGAGACAGAGAGAGAGAGAGACAGAGAGAGACAGAGAGAGAGAGAGAGAGAGAGACAGAGAGAGAGAGAGAGAGACACAGAGAGAGACAGAGACACAGAGAGAGACAGAGAGAGAGAGAGAGAGACAGAGAGTGACAGGCAGAGAGAAAGAGAGAGACAGAGAGAGAGAGAGAGAAAGACTGAGAGAGACAGAGAGAGACAGAGAGAGAGACAGAAAGTGAGAGACAGAGAAAGAGTGAGAGACAGAGACAGAGAGTGAGAGAGACAGAGAGAGAGAGAGAGAGAGACAGAGAGAAATAGAGACAGACAGAGAGACAGAGAGAGAGAGAGAGTTGAGGGGGAGAGAGACAGAGAGACAGTGAGAGATAGAGAGAGAGAGAGAAAGAGACACAGAGAGAGACAGAGAAACACAGATAGAGAGACACAGAGAGAGACACAGAGAGAGAGACATACACAGAGAAACAGAGAGAGCGGCACAGAGAGAGAGAGAGATAGAGACAGAAAGAGAGAGACAGAGAGAGAGACAAAGAGAGAGACAGACAGAGACAGAGAGAGACAGACAGAGAGAGACAGAGAGAGATGGAGACAGAGAGAGAGAGAAAGAGACAGAGAGAGACAGAGAGAGAGAGACAGGGAGAGAGAGAAAAAGACAAAGACAGAGAGAGACAGAGAGTGAGAGAGAGAGAGAGAGAGAGACAGAGAGAGGGGGAGAGAGAGACAGAGAGAGGAATTTAGTTCAAAACCTATTCCTGAACAACCACTTAAACCAGGAATTCAGAGCAACTGCTGCCATGGCAACTGGCATCACATCATCAATTACTGACTTGTACACACACCCCCCCCACACACCCCCATACTCATGCACACACACACCCACAAACACACCCCCCACACTCACCCACACACACGCACCCTCAAACACCCTCCACACACACCCTCCCCACACACACAACACCCCCACCCCCATACGCACCCACCCACACATAGCCCTACCCCCACACATACCCCCACACACACCCCCCCACACACACACGCGCACCCACACACACCCCCACACACATCCCTCCACACACACACACACCCCACACACACACCCCCACTCCCACATGCACCCACACACACCCCCACACACGCATATCCCCACCCCCACACACACACCCCCATGCACACACACACACCCATCCCCACACACACCTCCACATACACGCCCCCCACACACACCCCCTCACACACACGCACACACCCTCCAAATCATTTATATATATCACAAACAGCAGAGGTCCCAGTAGAGAGCCCTGCGGAACACCACTGGTCACAGACCTCCAACTGGAAAAAGACCCCTCCACTGCTACCCTCTGTCTTCTATGGCGAAGCCAGTTCTCCACCCATCTAGCTCGCTCACCTTTTATCCCGTGAGATTTAACCTTTTGCACCAGCCTGCCATGAGGGACCTTGTCAAACGCTTTACTAAAATCCATATAGACGACATCCACGGCCCTTCCCTCGTCAATCGTTTTTGTCACTTCCTCAAAAAACTCAACCAAACTTGTGAGGCATGACTGTGTACTGTGTACAATTTTGGTCCCCTTAGTTAAGAAAGGATATATTAGCTTTGGAGGGGGTACAGAGAAGATTCACCAGGTTGATTCCAGAGATGAGGGGGTTAGCCTATGAGGAGAGATTGAGTAGACTGGGCCTGTACTCATTGGAGTTTAGAAGGTTGAGGGGAGATCTTATATTAATTGCTAGGCTAGCAATTAATATAAAAAATGATAGTAAAAGTTTTTATAAATATATAAAAAGGAATAGAGTGGCTAGAGTGAATGTTGGACCCTTGGAGGACGAGAGGGGGGAGTTAATAGTGGGAAATGAGGATATGGCTGAGTCTTTAAATAAGTTTTTTGTGTCGGTCTTCACGGTGGAGGACACAAATAGTTTGCCAAATATTAACGATAGAGGGTTGGCAGCAGGAGAAATACTTAATACAATTAATGTTACCAGAGAGGCAGTGCTGGGTAGACTAATGGGACTGAAGGTGGACAAGTCCCCGGGTCCGGATGGAATGCATCCCAGGGTATTGAAAGAAATGTCAGAGGTAATAGTGGATGCGTTAGTGATTATTTATCAAAACTCGTTGCATTCTGGGGTAGTGCCGGTTGATTGGAAAACGGCTAATGTTACGCCGCTGTTTAAAAAAGGAAGGCGACAAAAGGCGGGTAACTATAGGCCGGTCAGCTTAACGTCTGTAGTAGGGAAAATGCTGGAATCCATTATTAAAGAGGAGATAGCAGGGCATCTGGATAGAAATGGTTCGATCAATCAGACGCAATATGGATTCATGAGGGGAAAGTCGTGCTTGACGAACATGTTGGATTTTTATGAAGATGTGACTAGGGCGGTTGATGGAGGAGAACCGGTGGATGCGGTGTTTTTGGATTTCCAAAAGGCGTTTGATAAGGTGCCCCATAAAAGGCTGCTGAAGAAGATTAGGGCACACGGAGTTGGGGGTAGTGTGTTAAAGTGGATTGGGGACTGGCTATCCGACAGGAAGCAAAGAGTCGGAATAAATGGGTGTTTTTCCGGTTGGAGGAAGGTAACTAGTGGCGTGCCGCAGGGATCGGTACTCGGGCCGCAACTGTTTACCATTTATATAGATGATCTGGAGGAGGGGACGGAGTGTAGGGTAACGAAGTTTGCAGACGACACAAAGATAAGTGGAAAAGTGAATCGTGTGGAGGACGGAGAAGATCTGCAGAGAGATTTGGACAGGCTGAGTGAGTGGGCGAGGATATGGCAAATGGAGTATAACGTTGATAAATGCGAGGTTATACACTTTGGAGGAAATAATAACAAATGGGATTACTATCTCAATGGAAACAAATTAAAACATGCTACCGTGCAAAGGGACCTGGGGGTCCTTGTGCATGAGACGCAAAAGCCCAGTCTGCAGGTACAACAGGTGATCAAGAAGGCAAATGGGATGTTGGCCTATATTGCGAGGGGGATAGAATATAAAAGCAGGGATGTCTTGATGCACCTGTACAGGGCATTGGTGAGGCCGCAGCTGGAATACTGTGTGCAGTATTGGTCCCCTTATATGAGGAAGGATATATTGGCATTGGAGGGAGTGCAGAGAAGGTTCACCAGGTTGATACCGGAGATGAGGGGTTTGGATTATGAGGAGAGGCTGAGGAGATTGGGTTTGTACTCGTTGGAGTTTAGAAGGATGAGGGGGGATCTTATGGAGACTTATAAGATAATGCGGGGGCTGGATAGAGTGGAGGCGGAGAGATTCTTTCCACTTAGTAAGGAAGTTAAAACGAGAGGACACAGCCTCAAAATAAAGGGGGGTCGGTTTAAGACAGAGTTGAGGAGGAACTTCTTCTCCCAGAGGGTGGTGAATCTCTGGAATTCTCTGCCCACTGAGGTGGTGGAGGCTACCTCACTGAATATGTTTAAAGCGCGGATGGATGGATTCCTGATCGGTAAGGGAATTAAGGGTTATGGGGATCAGGCGGGTAAGTGGTACTGATCCACGTCAGATCAGCCATGATCTTATTGAATGGCGGGGCAGGCTCGAGGGGCTAGATGGCCTACTCCTGCTCCTATTTCTTATGTTCTTATGTTCTTATGAGACATAAAGACAATGAAGGGGCTAGACAGGGTAGAAGCAGCGAGGTTATTTCCACTTACAATAGAAACAAGAACTAGGGGGCATAGCCTCAAAACACGGGGGAGTCAATTTAGAACAGATTTGAGAAGGAACTTCTCCCCCCAGAGGGTAGTGAATCTTTGGAATTCTCAGCCTAATGAAGCAGTAGAGGCTACCTCGTTAAATGTGTTTAAGTCACAGATAGATAGATTTTTAACCATTAAGGGAATTAAGGGTTATGGGGAGCGGGCGGGTAAGTGGAACAGAACCCACTATCAGATGAGCCATGATCTTATTGAATGGCGGGGCAGGCTCGAGGGGCTAGATGGCCTACTCCTGCTCCGATTTCTTATGTTCTTATGTTCTTATGAGATGGGATGAGGCGCAGTGGGTGACCAGGATGTCTACTGTGTCTTATCCTGCTCTTCATGTCCCACGACGCTTGCAGAGACCGCCTTCTTGACCGTTGGACCTTCCATTGGTCTCGTCCGCTCGATCCGCCGGAGTCTGTCTTCATATGCTGGAATAGACATCTCCCAATCTCACCGATGGTTGAGACCCATCGGCTACCCTCACCTGGTTTAGCTGGCTTGTCGAAGCCGTTGCCTGGGGTGTGGCCGCTGTTGCATGCAAACAGCTACGGGGAGCCAGAGGTGAGAGCTGAGTGCCAGGTGGGGACCAAAAGTGGACAAACCACCCTAAAAAGGACGTGACATGTTCCCCCACCAGAGGTACTATCCCTCCCTGACACCCCATACACCCCAAAGCATACCGTTCGTAGAGAAGGAGAGAGTACAGAATGTAATGTTACAGTCACAGCTAGGAGAACAAAGAACAATACAGCACAGGAACAGGCCCTTCGGCCCTCCAAGCCCACGCTGCTCCCTGGTCCAAACTAGACCATTCTTTTGTATCCCTCCATTCCCACTCCGTTCATGTGGCTATCTCGATATGTCTTAAACGTTCCCAGTGTGTCCGCCTCCACCACCTTGCCTGGCAGCGCATTCCAGGCCCCCACCACCCTCTGTGTAAAATATGTCCTTCTGATATCTGTGTTAAACCTGCCCCCCTTCACCTTGAACCTATGACCCCTCGTGAACGCCACCACCGACCTGGGGAAAAGCTTCCCACCGTTCACCCTATCTATGCCTTTCATAATTTCATACACCTCTATTAAGTCTCCCCTCATCCTCCATCTTTCCAGTGAGAACAACCCCAGTTTACCCAATCTCTCCTCATACCATGGTCAGACCCCACCTGGAGTAATGTGCCCAGTTTTGGTCGCCTCATTACAGAAACGATGTGGAAGCCATAGAACGGGTGCCCAGTTCTGGTCGCCTCATTACAGAAAGGATGTGGAAGCCATAGAACGGGTGCAGAGGAGATTTACAAGGATGTTGCCTGCATTAGGTGGCATGCCTTATGAGGATAGGTTGAGAGAGCTGGGTCTTTTCTCCTTGGAGAGGCGAAGGATGAGAGGTGACCTGATCGAGGTGTGTAAGATGTTGAGAGGTATTGATAGAGTGGATTCTCAGAGGCTTTTACCCAGGGCTGAAATGGTTGCCACAAGAGGTCACAGGTTTAGGGTGCTGGGGAGTAGGTACAGAGGAGATGTCAGGGGTAGGTTTTTCACTCAGAGGGTGGTGGGTGCGTGGAATCAGCTGCCGGTAGTGGTGGTGGAGGCAGATTTGATCGGGCCTTTTAAGAGACTTTTGGATAAGTTCATGGAAGTTAGTAAGATAGAGGGTTTTAGGTAAGCCTAGTAGGTAGGGACATGTTCGGCGCAACTTGTGGGCCGTAGGGCCTGTTTGTGCAGTAGCTTTTCTATGTTCTATAACTAAGCCCCTCCATACCAGGCAACATCCTGGTAAACCTCCTCTGCACTCTCTCCAAAGCCTCCACATCTTTCTGGTAGTGTGGCGACCAAAACTGGACGCAGTATTCCAAATGCGGCCGAACCAGTGTTCTATACATCTGCAACATCAGACCCCAACTTTTATACTCTATGCCCCGTCCTATAAAGGCAAGCATGCCATATGCCTTCTTCACCACCTTCTCCACCTGTGACGTCACCTTCAAGGATCTGTGGGCTTGCACACCCAGGTTCCTCTGCGTATCTACACCCTTTATGGTTCTGCCATTTATCGTATAGCTCCTCCCAACATTATTTCTACCAAAATGTATCACTTCGCATTCATCAGGATTGAACTCCATCTGCCATTTCTTTGCCCAAATTTCCAGCCGATCTGTATCCTTCTGTAGCCTCTGACAATGCTCCTCACTATCTGCAAGTCCTGCCAATTTTGTGTCGTCTGCAAACTTACTGATCACCCCAGTTACACCTTCTTCCAGATCGTTTATATAAATCACAAACAGCAGAGGTCCCAATACAGAGCCCTGCGGAACACCACTAGTCACAGGCCTCCAGCCGGAAAAAGACCCTTCCACTACCACCCTCTGTCTTCTGTGACCAAGCCAGTTCTCCACCCATCTAGCCACCTCCCCCTTTATCCCATGAGATCCAACCTTTTGCACCAACCGACCATGAGGGACTTTGTCAAACGCTTTACCTTCAAAGGAGGTAGAGAAAGAATCACAAAATCACAGAATGACAGTGCAGAAGAGGCCCTTCAGCCCATCGAGACTGCACCAACACATGAAAGGCCCTGACCTGCCCACCTAATCCCACTTGCCAGCACTTGGCCCATAGCCCTGGATGTTCTGATGTGCCGAGTGCTCATCCAGGTACTTTTTAAAGGATGTGAGGCATCCCGCCTCCACCACCCTCCCAGGCAGCACATTCCAGACCCTCACCACCCTCTGGGTAAAAATGTTTTTCCTCAAATCCCTTAAACCTCCCACTCCTCACTTTTAACTTGTGTCCCCTCGTAACTGACCCTTCAACACAGGGGAACAGCTGCTCCTTATCCACTCTGTCCGTGTCTCTCATAATCTTGAACATCTCAATCAGGTCACCCCTCAGTCTTCTCTGCTCCAACGAAAACAACCCAAGCCTATCCAACCTCTCTTCACAACTGAAGTGTTCCATCCCAGGCAGCATCCTGGTGAATCTCCTCTGCACCCCCTCCAGTGCAATCACATCCTTCCTATAATGTGGCGACCAGAACTGCACACAGTACTCCAGCTGTGGCCTCACCAAAGTTCTATACAACTCCAACCCGACTTCCCTGCTTTTGGAATCTACACCCCGATTGATAAAGGCAAGTGTCCCATATGCCCTTTTCACCATCCTATTGACCTGCCTTTTAGAGAGATTATTGTTGCCGCACCAGTTCACCAGATTCTCTATCTCATTCCTGTACTCTGTCTCGTCATTGTTTGAGATCCGACCCACTACGGTGGTGTCAACAGCAAACTTGAAAATCGAATTGGAGGGGAATTTGGCCGCACAGTTGTAGGGATTTAAGACTTACCTGGATAGTCACATGAGCAGCCTGGGAATGGAGGGATACAAACGATTGGTCTAGTTGGACCAAGGAGCGGCACAGGCTTGGAGGGCCGAAGGGCCTGTTTCCTGTGCTGTACTGTTCTTTGTTCTTTGTGTATAAGGAGTATAGTTGGGGGCTGAGAACACAGCCTTGTGGGGCACCCATCTCAATATGCCCCACTCCCACCTCTTTATCACCCATTCCCACCTACATATCACTGCTCCCACCTCAATATCTCCCACCCACAGTTCCATATTAGTGTCTCTCCCTCCATATCACCTGTATCACCTCCATAATCCCTCCCACCTTCATATTCCATCACCCCCTCCATATACTCAGCTCACGCCTCCATATCCCTTGCACCCAGTTCCGTGTCGCACGATCCAACTTCCATCTCCCTTACTCACAACGCCATATCCCCCTCCCTCCTGCACCATATCCCCCTCCCTCCTGCACCATATCCCTCACTTCCTCCTGCACCAGTGGAGTCTGATGATGCAGCTGTATAGAACGCTGGTTAGGCCACATTTGGAGTACTGCGTCCAGTTCTGGTCGCCGCACTACCAGAAGGACGTGGAGGCATTGGAGAGAGTACAGAGAAGGTTTACCAGGATGTTGCCTGGTATGGAGGGTCTTAGCTATGTGGAGAGATTGGGTAAACTGGGGTTGTTCTCCTTGGAAAGACGGAGAATGAGGGGAGATCTAATAGAGGTGTACAAGATTATGAAGGGTATAGATAGGGTGAACAGTGGGAAGCTTTTTCCCAGGTCGGAGGTGACGATCACGAGGGGTCACGGGCTCAAGCTGAGAGGGGCGAAGTATAACTCAGACATCAGAGGGACGTTTTTTACGCAGAGGGTGGTGGGGGCCTGGAATGCGCTGCCAAGTAGGGTGGTGGAGGCAGGCACGCTGACATCGTTTAAGACTTACCTGGATAGTCACATGAGCAGCCTGGGAATGGAGGGATACAAACGATTGGTCTATTTGGACCAAGGAGCGGCACAAGCTTGGAGGGCCGAAGGGCCTGTTTCCTGTGCTGTACTGTTCTTTGTTCTTTGTCCTGCACCATATCCCTCACTGCCCCCTACACCATATCTCTCACTCCCTCCTGCACCATATCCCTCACTCCCTCCTGTACCATATCCCTCACTCCCTCCTGCACCATATCCCTCACTCCCTCCTGCACCATAACTATCACTCCCTCCTGCACCATATCCCTCACTCCCTCCTGCACCATATCCCTCACTCCCTCCTGCACCATATCCCTCACTTCCCCTACACCATATCTCTCACTCCCTCCTACACCATATCTCTCACTCCCTCCTGCACCATATCCCTCACTCCCTCCTGCACCATATCCCTCACTCCCTCCTGTACCATATCCCTCACTCCCTCCTATACCATATCCCTCACTCCCTCCTGCACCATATCCCTCACTCCCCCCCTACACCATATCCCTCACTCCCCCCTACAGCATATCCCTCACTCCCTCCGGCACCATATCCCGCACTCCCTCCTGCACCATATCCCTCACTCCCCCTACTCCATATCGCGCACTCCCTCCTGTACCACATCCCTCACTCCCTCCTCCACCATATCCCTCGCTCCACCCTACACCATATCCCTCACTCCCTCCTGCACCATATCCCGCACTCCCTCCTGCACCATATCCCGCACTCCCTCCTGCACCATATCCCTCACTCCCCCTACACCATATCCCTCACTCCCCCTACACCATATCCCTTACTCCCTCCTGCACCATATCCCTCACTCCCCCTACACCATATCCCTCACTCCCTTCTGCACCATTTCCCGCACTCCCTCCTGCACCATATCCCTCACTCCCTCCTGCACCATATCCCTCACTCCCTCCTGCACCATATCCCTCACTCCCTGCTGCACCTTATCCCTCAGTCTCTCCTGCACCATATCCCGCACTCCCCCCTGCACCATATCCCTCAGTCCCTCCTGCACCATATCCCTCACTCCCTCCTGCACCATATCCCGCACTCCCCCCTGCAGCATATCTCTCACTCCCCCTACACCATATCTCTCACTCCCTCCTGCACCATATCCCTCACTCTCTCCTGCACCATATCCCTCACTCCCCCCTACACCATATCCCTCACTCCCCCTACACCATATCCCTTACTCCCTCCTGCACCATATCCCTCACTCCCTCCTGCACCATATCTCTCACTCCCTCCTGCACCATATCCCTCACTCCCTCCTGCACCATATCCCTCACTCCCCCTACACCATATCCCTCACTCTCTCCTGCACCATATCTCTCACTCCCTCCTGCACCTTATCCCTCACTCTCTCCTGCACCATATTTCTCACTCCCTCCTGCACCATATCCCTCACTCCCCCTACACCATATCCCTCACTCTCTCCTGCACCATATCTCTCACTCCCTCCTGCACCTTATCCCTCAGTCCTTCCTGCACCATATCTCTCACTCCCTCCTGCACCTTATCCCTCACTCCCCCTACACCATATCCCTCACTCTCTCCTGCACCTTATCCCTCACTCTCTCCTGCACCTTATCCCTCACTCCCTCCTGCACCATATCCCTCACTCCCTCCTGCACCTTATCCCTCACTCCCTCCTGCACCTTATCCCTCACTCCCTCCTGCACCATATCCCTCACTCCCCCTACACCATATCCCTCACTCCCTCCTGCACCATATCCCTCACTCCCTCCTGCACCATATCCCTCTGTCCCTCCTGCACCATATCCCTCACTCCCTCCTGCACCATATCCCTCTGTCCCTCCTGCACCATATCCCTCACTCCCTCCTGCACCATATCCCTCTGTCCCTCCTGCACCATATCCCTCACTCCCCCTACACCATATCCCTCACTCCCTCCTGCACCTTATCCCTCACTCCCTCCTGCACCTTATCCCTCACTCCCTCCTGCACCTTATCCCTCACTCCCTCCTGTACCTTATCCCTCACTCCCTCCTGTACCATATCCCTCTGTCCCTCTCTCACAGTCCTTCACCATTGAGTGACACGGTAGCACAGTGGTTAGCACTACTGCCTCACAGTGCCAGGGATCCGGGTTTGATTCCTGGCTTGGGTCACTGTCTGTGTGGAGTCTGCACGTTCTCCCCGTGTCTGCGTGGGTTTCCTCCGGGTGCTCCAGTTTCCTCCCACAGTCTGAAAGACGTGCTGGTTAGGTGCATTGGCCATGCTAGATTCTCCCTCAGTGTACCCGAACAGGCGCCGGAGTGTGTTGACGAGGGGATTTTCGCAATAACTTCATTGCAGTGTTAATGTAAGCCAAAAAAAATAACTAATAAATAAACTTTGAACATTAAATCTCTCACACCATACGTGATGATCTGAAACTCCATATCCCTCACTCCCTCTCACCCTGTAACCCCACGTCCACAGATCTTACTACCCCACACTCTCATCCTCCCCAGATCCTCACTCCCGCACACCCCACTCCACATCCTTCCCCTCAGCTGGCCACCTCGGACATTTCCTTCACCTTTGCTACTCTCCAGGCTCTCAGGCGCTGACGCAGTTGGTTGTGAAGGGGATTGGAGGGGTAAATGTGGTGATCCAAATGACTGTTTGTTCTACAAAGCCTGGTCTTGTTAAGTGAAGTGACGAGTAAATGATTTCTGCTGCTGACAGCTCTTCTGTGAAGCACTCTTGGTCCATTAGTGATAGTTTGAATGCTTTATTCGAATACATCACCAGGATTAATGTTGCTCTGTGTCGTTGTAAAAAAAATCATTGTCAGAATTGAAATATCAAATTCCTTCAGAATTCTCCCAAACAACACTCTCTATT
The DNA here is from genome assembly GCF_964213995.1 of Mustelus asterias. Lineage (NCBI taxonomy): Eukaryota > Metazoa > Chordata > Chondrichthyes > Carcharhiniformes > Triakidae > Mustelus > Mustelus asterias. Next base: position 133,936 of record NC_135805.1, on the reverse strand, counting down.
ACATCGCAAACGAACGCTGAACCCCGCTGAGAATTAATCATCAATAAATTTGTGAAGGAATGAATCAATTCCAAGTGCTGATGACACTCACACCTCATAAACAGGAGATTCTGCAAGGACACAGCAGCAAAGGACAGGGGATGGGATTACATTAAAGCAGCACAACTGACTCTCAAAACCTCAGTTACTGCTTTCTGATCACAAAGCACTCAGGAGGAATCTGATTAACTGGCTATCAAATAACAGCGCCCCGATTAATAATGCAGACATCAATAGCATGGAGACATCAACATTTAGACAAGGTCAAGGTTCAGGGGTTATCCGCTCACATACAAAGGACACAGAAAAGAGGTCACATCCACTCCTGAAGAGAAACAAAATGTCAAGGAGGAAACAGCCACAGACACTGAGAAAGTCAAACACTGCAACACTCTGCAAATCAAACGACAATCAGCACCCAGGGACTGGATTCCAGTCTGGATCCTGAGGGCAGCGAGGGGCTGGAGTCGAGTGTGGATAGAACATTGAAACTAGAAGCAGGAGGAGGCCATTCGGCCCTTCGATCCTGCTCCGCCATTCATTCTGATCATGGTTGATCATCGAATTCAATATCCTGATCCCTTCCTTCCCCCCATATCCCTCGATCCCTTTAGCCCCAAGAGCGAAATCTAATTTCTTCCTGAAATCAGACAACGTTTTGGCCTTGTTGTGGGAAATTCACCACTTCGGAGACAGATGTGGAGGATCAACAAACAGTTTTATTCGGACAAAGCTTTGGGAGAAGTGCTGGTGCTCCGCAGTACGGGCAGTCACCTTCTCAACTACACAATGGTAGTTGAGCATAGAACATAGAACAGCACAGCACAGAACAGGCCCTTCAGCCCACGATGTTGTGCCGAGCTTTATCTGAAACCAAGATCAAGCTATCCCACTCCCTATCATCCTGGTGTGCTCCATGTGCCTATCCAATAACCGCTTAAATGTTCCTAAAGTGTCTGACTCCACTATCACTGCAGGCAATCCATTCCACACCTCAACCACTCTCTGCGTAAAGAACCTACCTCTGATATCCTTCCTATATCTCCCACCACGAACCCTATAGTTATGCCCCCTTGTAATAGCTCCATCCACCCGAGGAAACAGTCTTTGAACGTTCACTCTATCTATCCCCTTCGTCATTTTATAAACCTCCATTAAGTCTCCCCTCAGCCTCCTCCGCTCCAGAGAGAACAGCCCGAGCTCCCTCAACCTTCAGAAGTGACGTTCACGAGGGGTCACGGGCTCAAGGTGAGAGGGGCGAAGTATAACTCAGGTATTAGAGGGATGTTTTTTACACAGAGGGGGTGGGGGCCTGGAATGCGCTGCCAAGTAGGGTGGTGGAGGCAGGCACGCTGACATCGTTTAAGACTTACCTGGATAGTCACATGAGCAGCCTGGGAATGGAGGGATACAAACGATTGGTCTAATTGGACCAAGGAGCGGCACAGGCTTGGAGGGCCGAAGGGCCTGTTTCCTGTGCTGTACTGTTCTTTGTTCTTTCCTCATAAGACCTACCCTCCAAACCAGGCAGCATCCTGGTAAATCTCCTCTGCACTCTTTCCAGCGCTTCCACATCCTCTTTATAGTGAGGTGACCAGAACTGCACACAATATTCCAAATGTGGTCTCACCAAGGTCCTGTACAGTTGCAGCATAACCCCACGGCTCTTAAACTCCAACCCCCTGTTAATAAAAGCTAACACACTATAGGCCTTCTTCACAGCTCTATCCACTTGAGTGGCAACCTTTAGAGATCTGTGGATATGGACCCCAAGATCTCTCTGTTCCTCCACAGTCTTCAGAACCCTACCTTTGACCGTGTAATCCACATTTAAATTAGTCCTACCAAAATGAATCACCTCACATTTATCAGGGTTAAACTCCATTTGCCATTTTTCAGCCCAGCTTTGCATCCTATCTATGTCTCTTTGCAGCCTACAACACCCCTCCACCTCATCCACTACTCCACCAATCTTGGTGTCATCAGCAAATTTACTGATCCACCCTTCAGCCCCCTCCTCTAAGTCATTATAAAAATCACAAAGAGCAGAGGACCAAGCACTGATCCCTGCGGCACACCGCTAGCAACCTGCCTCCAATCCGAAAATTTTCCATCCACCACCACCCTCTGTCTTCGATCAGACAGCCAGTTACCGATCCAATCGGCCAACTTTCCCTCTATCCCACACCTCCTCACTTTCATCATATGCCGACCATTGGGGACCTTATCAAACGCCTTACTAAAATCCATGTATATGACATCAACTGCCCTACCTTCATCAACACACTTAGTTACCTCCTCAAAAAATTCTATCCAATTTGTGAGGCACGACTTGCCCTTCACGAATCCGTGCTGACCATCCATCTTTTATACTTTTTAGATAATAGACAGTACGGACATTGGCCGTTAACACATCGTTACAAGTTGAGTCGGCAGGTACGGACATTGACAGTTAACACATCGTTACAAGTTGAGTCGGCAGGTACGGACATTGGCCGTTAACACATCATTGTACATACAGTAGATACATTTATACATTTATGTCCCCATCAGTGACTGATATCATTATCAAACTCATTGTTCTGGATCTGCTTTTATCGCAAGTTTAAGGTGCCTCAAGGTCTGAGCTGTTTCCTGCATTGGATCTCATGGGATAAAGGGGGAGGTGGCTCGATGGGTGAACTGGCTTGGTCACAGAAGACAGAGGGTGGTAGTGGAAGGGTCTTTTTCCGGCTGGAGGCCTGTGACTAGTGGTGTTCCGCAGGGCTCTGTATTGGGACCTCTGCTGTTTGTGATTTATATAAACGATCTGGAAGAAGGAGTAACTGGGGTGATCAGTAAGTTTGCGGACGACACAAAACTGGCAGGACTTGCAGATAGTGAGGAACATTGTCAGAGGCTACAGAAGGATATAGATAGGCTGGAAATTTGGGCAAAGAAATGGCAGATGGAGTTCAATCCAGTTAAATGCGAAGTGATGCATTTTGGTAGAACTAACGTAGGGAGGAGCTATACGATAAATGGCAGAAGCATAAAGGGTGTAGATACGCAGAGGGACCTGGGTGTGCAAGTCCACAGATCCTTGAAGGTGACGTCACAGGTGGAGAAGGTGGTGAAGAAGGCACATGGCATGCTTGCCTTTATAGGACGGGGCATAGAGTATAAAAGTTGGGGTCTGATGTTGCAGTTGTATAGAACGCTGGTTCGGTCGCATTTGGAATACTGCGTCCAGTTCTGGTCGCCACACTACCAGAAGGACGTGGAGACCTTAGAGAGAGTGCAGAGGAGGTTTACCAGGATGTTGCCTGGTATGGAAGGGCTTAGTTATGAGGAGAGATTGGGTAAACTGGGGTTGTTCTCCCTGGAAAGACAGAGGATGAGGGGTGACCTAATAGAGGTGTATAAAATTATGAAAGGCATAGATAGGGTGAACGGTGGGAAGCTTTTCCCCAGGTCGGTGGTGACGTTCACGAGGGGTCATAGGTTCAAGGTGAGGGGGGGGAGGTTTAACACAGATATCAGGCGGACATATTTCACACAGAGGGTGGTGGGGGCCTGGAATGCGCTGCCAGGCAAGGTGGTGGAGGCGGACACACTGGGAACGTTTAAGACTTATCTAGACAGCCATATGAACGGAGTGGGAATGGAGGGATACAAAAGAATAAGAACATAAGAACATAAGAAATAGGAGCAGGAGTAGGCCATCTAGCCCCTCGAGCCTGCCCCGCCATTCAATAAGATCATGGCTGATCTGACGTGGATCAGTACCACTTACCCGCCTGATCCCCATAACCCTTAATTCCCTTACCGATCAGGAAACCATCCATCCGCGCTTTAAACATATTCAGCGAGGTAGCCTCCACCACCTCAGTGGGCAGAGAATTCCAGAGATTCACCACCCTCTGGGAGAAGAAGTTCCTCCTCAACTCTGTCTTAAACCGACCCCCCTTTATTTTGAGGCTGTGTCCTCTAGTTTTAACTTCCTTACTAAGTGGAAAGAATCTCTCCGCCTCCACCCTATCCAGCCCCCGCATTATCTTATAAGTCTCCATAAGATCCCCCCTCATCCTTCTAAACTCCAACGAGTACAAACCCAATCTCCTCAGCCTCTCCTCATAATCCAAACCCCTCATCTCCGGTATCAACCTGGTGAACCTTCTCTGCACTCCCTCCAATGCCAATATATCCTTCCTCATATAAGGGGACCAATACTGCACACAGTATTCCAGCTGCGGCCTCACCAATGCCCTGTACAGGTGCATCAAGACATCCCTGCTTTTATATTCTATCCCCCTCGCAATATAGGCCAACATCCCATTTGCCTTCTTGATCACCTGTTGTACCTGCAGACTGGGCTTTTGCGTCTCATGCACAAGGACCCCCAGGTCCCTTTGCACGGTAGCATGTTTTAATTTGTTTCCATTGAGATAGTAATCCCATTTGTTATTATTTCCTCCAAAGTGTATAACCTCGCATTTATCAACGTTATACTCCATTTGCCATATCCTCGCCCACTCACTCAGCCTGTCCAAATCTCTCTGCAGATCTTCTCCGTCCTCCACACGATTCACTTTTCTACTTATCTTTGTGTCGTCTGCAAACTTCGTTACCCTACACTCCGTCCCCTCCTCCAGATCATCTATATAAATGGTAAACAGTTGCGGCCCGAGTACTGATCCCTGCGGCACGCCACTAGTTACCTTCCTCCAACCGGAAAAACACCCATTTATTCCGACTCTTTGCTTCCTGTCGGATAGCCAGTCCCCAATCCACTTTAACACACTACCCCCAACTCCGTGTGCCCTAATCTTCTTCAGCAGCCTTTTATGGGGCACCTTATCAAACGCCTTTTGGAAATCCAAAAACACCGCATCCACCGGTTCTCCTCCAACAACCGCCCTAGTCACATCTTCATAAAAATCCAGCATGTTCGTCAAGCACGACTTTCCCCTCATGAATGGTCTAGTTTGGACCAGGGAGCGGCGCGGGCTTGGAGGGCCGAAGGGCCTGTTCCTGTGCTGTATTGTTCTTTGTTCTTTGTTCATCGGAACGTTGCCATGCAGAACTCCAGACAAACATTCCTTGAAAATCTGCCACCTTACTTCGGTACTTTTCCTCGAGAATGCCTCCTTCCAATTTACGCCTCTCATCTCCTGCCTGATGGCTTCATATTTCCCCTTACTCCAGATAAACACTTTCCTAGCTTGCCAGATCCTATCTCTTTCCAATGCTAGCGTAAAGGAGATAGAGTTATGATCACTATCCCCAAGATGCTCCCCCACTGAGAGATCTGACACCTGTCCAGGTTCATTAGCCGGTACCAGATCGAGTACAGCCTCTCCTCTTGTAGGCTTATCCACATGCTGTGTCAGGAAACCCTCCTGAACACACCTAACAAACCCCTCCCCATCCAAACCCCTTACCCTCGGGATATTCCAATCGATGTTTGGGAAATTAAAGTCTCACATCACGACAACCCTGTTATTCCTACCTCTCTCCAGGATCTGTTTCCCTATCTGCTCCTCAAAAGCCCTGTTACTACTGGGCAGCCTGTAGAAAACACCCAGTAAAGTTATCAACCCCTTCCCGCTCCGAACTTCCACCCACAGAGACTCCGTAGACAATCCCTCCACGGCTTCCACCTTCTCTACAGCTGTGACACTATCCCTGATCAGCAGTGCCACTCCCCCCCTCTTTTGCCTCCCTCTCTGTCCTTTCTGAAACATCTGAAACCCGGCACCTGAAGTATCCAGTCCTGTCCCTGTCCCCACGTCTATGTAATGGCCACCGCATCACACTTCCAAGCATCGATCCTCACTCTAAGCTCATCCACTTTATTCACTACAATCCTGGCGTTAAAATAGACACATCTCAAACCTTTGGTCTGAGCTCTCCCCTTCTCCATCACCCGTCTATTCTCCCTCTTACACTGTGTACAATCCTTCTCTATTTGCGAGCCAACCTCCTCGCTCTCAGTCACCTCATCACGATTCCCTTCCCCCAACCTTTCTAGTTTAAACTCTCCCCAGTAGCCTTAGCCAACCTTCCTGCCAGGATATTGGTCCCCCTGGGATTCAAGTGCCACCCGTATTTTTTGTACAGGTCACACCTGCCCCTAAAGAGGTCCCAATGATCCAGGAACCTGAATCCCTGCCCCCTGCTCCAGTCCCTCAGCCACGCATTCATCCTCCACCTCACTCCATTCCTGCTCTCACTTTCCCATGGCACAGGCAGCAATCCTGAGATTACTACCTTCTGCGTTCCTCCTTCCCAACTGTCTACCTAACTGCCTATATTCTCTTTTCATGACCCCTTCCGCCTTCCTACCTATGTGAGCGGTACCAATATGTACCACGACCTCTGGCTCCTCTCCCTCCCACCTCAGGATATCTGGGACGCGAGCAGAGACATCCCGGATCCCGGCACCAGGGAGGTAGACCACCATCTGAGACTCCCGTCTGCCTCCGCAAAAACGCCTGTCCGACCCCCTTACTGTTGAGTCCCCGATTAATACTACCTTCCTTGATAAGTATGTACCTGTCAGGCAGGGAGGAAGTGGTCGAGTGAGGGAACCGTGGTTGACGAAAGAAGTTGAATCTCTTGTGAAAAGAGAAGGAGACTTATGTAAAGATGAGACGTGAAGGCTCAGTTCGGGCGCTTGAGAATTACAAGTTAGCCAGGAAGGACCTAAAGAGAGAGCTAAGAAGAGCCAGGAGGGGACATGAGAAGTCTTTGGCAGGTAGGATCAAGGAAAACCCTAAAGCTTTCTATAGGTATGTCAGGAATAAAAGAATGACGAGGGTAAGATTAGAGCCAGTCAAGGACAATAGTGGGAAGTTGTGCGTGGAGTCTGAAGAGATAGGAGAGGCGCTAAATGAATATTTTTCGTCAGTATTCACACAGGAAAAAGACAATGTTGTTGAGGAGAATACTGAGATACTGGCTATTGGACGAGACGGGATTGAGGTTCATAAGGAGAAGGTGTTAGCAATTCTGGAAAGTGTGAAAATAGATAAGTCCCCTGGGCCGGATGGGATTTATCCTAGGATTCTCTGGGAGTCGAGGGAGGAGATTGCAGAGCCTTTGGCTTTGATCTTTATGTCGTCATTGTCTACAGGAACAGTGCCAGAAGACTGGAGGATAGCAAATGTTGTCCCCTTGTTCAAGAAGGGGAGTAAGGACAACAAAGGGCGGCATGGTAGCACAGTGGTTAGCACTGCTGCTTCACAGCTCCAGGGACCTGGGTTCGATTCCCGGCTCGGGTCACTGTCTGTGTGGAGTTTGCACATTCTCTTCGTGTCTGCGTGGGTTTCCTCCGGGTGCTCTGGTTTCCTCCCACAGTCCAAAGATGTGCGGGTTAGGTTGATTGGCCAGGTTAAAAATTGCCCCTTAGTGTCCTGGGATGCGTAGGTTAGAGGGATTAGCGGGTAAAATATGTAGGGATATGGGGGTAGGGCCGGGGTGGGATTGTGGTCGGTGCAGACTCGATGGGCCGAATGGTCTCTTTCTGTGCTGTAGGATTTCTATGATTTCTATGATTTCTAACCCTGGTAATTACAGAAAGGATTATCAGAGATAGAATTTATAATCATCTCAAAAGGAATAATTTGATTAGGGATAGTCAACACGGTTTTGTGAAGGGTAGGTCGTGCCTCACAAACCTTATTGAGTTCTTTGAGAAGGTGATCAAAGAGGTGGATGAGGGTAAAGCAGTTGATGTGGTGTATATGGATTTCAGCAAAGCGTTAGATAAGGTTTCCCATGGTAAGCTATTGCAGAAAATACGGAGGCATGGGATTGAGGGTGGTTTAGCGGTTTGGATCAGGAATTGGCCATCTGGAAGAAGACAGAGGGTGGTGGTTGATGGGAAATGTTCATCCTGGAGTTCAGTTACTAGTGGTGTACCGCAAGGATCTGTTTTGGGGCCACTGCTGTTTGTCATTTTTATTAATGACCTGGATGAGGGCGTAGAAGGATGGGTTAGTAAATTTACGGATGACACTAAAGTCGGTGGAGTGTGGACAGTGCGGAAGGTTGTTGCAGGTTACAGAGGGACATAGATAAGCTGCAGAGCTGGGCTGAGAGGTGGCAAATGGAGTTTAATGCGGAAAAGTGTGAGGTGATTCACTTTGGAAGGAGTAACAGGAATACAGAGTACTGGGCTAATGGTAAGATACTTGGTAGTGTGGATGAACAGAGGGATCTGGGTGTCCATGTGCATAGATCCCTGAAAGTTGGCACCCAGGTTGATAGGGTTGTTAAGAAGGCGTACGGAGTGTTAGCTTTTATTGGTAGAGGGATTGAGTTTCGGAGCCAGGAGGTCGTGTTGCAGCTGTACAAAACTCTGGTGCGGCTGCACTTGGAGTATTGTGTACAGTTCTGGTCACCGCAAGGGGCGGCACAGTAGCACAGTGGTTAGCACTGCTGCTTCACAGCTCCAGGGTCCCGGGTTCGATTCCCGGCTTGGGTCACTGTCTGTGTGGAGTTTGCACATTCTCCTCGTGTCTGCGTGGGTTTCCTCCGGGTGCTCCCGTTTCCTCCCACTGTCCAAAGATGTGCGGGTTAGGTTGATTGGCCATGCTAAAATTGCCCCTTAGTGTCCTGAGATGCATAGGTTAGAGGGATTAGTGGGTAAATGTGTAGGGATATGGGGTAGGGCCTGGGTGGGATTGTGGTCGGTGCAGACTCGATGGGCCAAATGGCCCCTTTCTGCATTGTAGGGTTTCTATGATTCTTCTCTGATTCTATAGGAAGGATGTGGAAGTGTTGGAAAGGGTGCAGAGGAGATTTACCAGGATGTTGCCTGGTATGGTGGGAAAATCGTATGAGGAAAGGCTGAGGGGCTTGAGGTTGTTTTCGTTAGAGAGAAGAAGTTTAAGAGGTGACTTAATAGAGGCATACAAGATGATCAGAAGATTAGATAGGGTGGATAGTGAGAGCCTTTTTCCTCAGATGGTGTTGGCTAGCACCAGGGGACATAGCTTTAAATTGAGGGGTGAGAGATATAGGACAGATGTCAGAGGTAGGTTCTTTACTCAGAGAGTAGTAAGGGCGTGGAATGCCCTGCCTGCAGCAGTAGTGGACTCGTCAACATTAAGGGCATTTAAATGATCATTGGATGACCATATGGATGATATTGGAATAGTGTAGATTAGATGGGTTTTAGATTGGTTCCACTGGTCGGCGCAACATCGAGGGCCGAAGGGCCTGTACTGTGCTGTAATGTTCTATGTTCTATGTTGTATACCCATCGTACCCATGTAACTGTCTAAATGCTTTTTAAAAGACAAAATTGTACCCGCCTCTACTACTACCTCTGGCAGCTTGTTCCAGACACTCACCACTCTCAGTGTGAAAAAATTGCCCCTCTGGTCCAAAGATGTGCGGGTTAGGTTGATTGGCCGTGCTAAAATTGCCCCTTAGTGTCTTGAGATGTGTAGGTTAGAGGGATTAGCGGGTAAATATGTAGGGATATGGGAGTAGGGCCTGGGTGGGATTGTGGTCGGTGTCGACTCGATGGGCCGAATGGCCTCTTTCTACACTGTAGGGTTTCTATGATTTTCTTTTCTATGATGCTACGATTTTGTATCTCTCCCCTCTCACCTTAAACCTATGCCCTCTAGTTTTAGACTCCCCTACCTTTGGGAGATTCTACAATTGAACATGTGGCTAAAGGACTGCTGCAAGAGAGAGGGTTTCAAATTCATAGATCATTGGAAAGTCTTCATGAGAGGGTGGCACCTGTACGGAAAGGATGGGTTACACCTTAACTGGAAGGGAGCAAATATCCTGGCTGGGAGTTTTGCTAGAGTGTTTCGGCAGGATTTAAACTAGTGTGGCAGGGGGGTGGGGAACCAAACAGTAGGTCAGTAAATACTGAGGCTGGGGTTGAGCTGGGGGCCAGGGCAAGGCGAGCTAAGAAGAGGAGCACTCTGGAGGAGGAGGACCTGACTGGGCCTGGAGGTCTGGAGTGCATCTGCTTCAATGCGAGGAGCGTAACGGGTAAAACAGACGAACTTAGGGCCTTAATGCTTACGCGGAATTTGGATGTGGTTGTAGTGACAGAGACATGGTTAAAAGAAGGACAGGACTGGCAGCTGAATATTCCAGGGTATAAGTGTTTTAGGCGAGACAGAGGAGGGGCTACAAAAGGTGGGGGAGTAGCGGTATTAGTTAGGGAGCATATTACAGCGGTGCAGAGGGTGGACAATTTAGAGGGGTCATGTACTGAGTCGCTGTGGGTGGAACTCAGAAACAGGAAGGGTGCAGTCACTATGCTGGGGGTGTACTACAGACCACCCAACAGCCCACGGGAAGTGGAGGAACGGATATGTCAGGAGATTCTGGATATGTGCAGAAAAAATAGGGTTGTTGTAGTGGGAGACTTCAATTTCCCTGGCACAGACTGGAAAGAGCTTAGAGCTGGGGGTCTGGACGGGGAGAAATTTGTAAAATACGTACTGGAAGGTTCTTTGGAACAGTATGTAGATAGCCCGACTAGGGAGGGGGCTATACTGGACCTAGTTCTGGGAAAGAGCCCGGTCAGGTCATCAAAGTTTCGTTAGGGGAACATGTGGCAAATAGTGACCACAACTCTGTTAACTTTAGGATAGTAATGATCATCTAGAGAAGTTTAGTATGATCAAAAGTAGTCAGCACGGCTTTGTCAAGGGCAGGTCGTGCCTTACGAGCCTGGTTGAGTTCTTTGAAAATGTGACCAAACACATTGACGAAGGAAGAGCGGTGGATGTGGTCTATATGGACTTCAGCAAGGCGTTCGATAAGGTCCCCCATGCAAGACTTCTTGAGAAAGTGAGAGGGCATGGGATCCAAGGGGCTGTTGCCTTGTGGATCCAGAACTGGCTTGCCTGCAGAAGGCTGTGGAGGGGTCTTTCTCTGCATGGAGGTCAGTGACCAGTGGAGTGCCCCAGGGATCTGTTCTGGGACCCTTGCTGTTTGTCATTTTCATAAATGACCTGGATGAGGAAGTGGAGGGATGGGTTGGTAAGTTTGCTGACGACACCAAGGTAGGTGGTGTTGTGGATAGTTTGGAGGGATGTCAGAAGTTGCAGCGAGACATAGATAGAATGCAAGACTGGGCGGAGAAGTGGCAGATGGACTTCAACCCGGATAAGTGTGGAGTGATCCATTTTGGCAGATCCAATGGGATGAAGCAGCAGTATAATATGAAGGGTACCATTCTTAGCAGTGTAGAGGATCAGAAGGACCTTGGGGTCCGGGTCCATAGGACTCTTAAATCGGCCTCGCAGGTGGAGGATGCGGTCAAGAAGGCGTACGGCGTACTGGCCTTCATTAATCGAGGGATTGAGTTTAGGAGTCGGGAGATAATGCTGCAGCTTTATAGGACCCTGGTTAGACCCCACTTGGAGTACTGCGCGCAGTTCTGGTCACCTCATTACAGGAAAGATGTTGAAGCCATTGAAAGGGTGCAGAGGAGATTTACAAGGATGTTGCCTGGATTGGGGGGCATGCCTTATGAGGATAGGTTGAGGGAGCTTGGTCTCTTCTCCCTGGAGAGACGAAGGATGAGAGGTGACCTGATAGAGGTTTACAAGATGTTGAGAGGTCTGGATAGGGTAGACTCTCAGAGGCTATTTCCAAGGGCTGAAATGGTTGCTACGAGAGGACACAGGTTTAAGGTGCTGGGGGGTAGGTACAGAGGAGATGTCAGGGGTAAGTTTTTCACTCAGAGGGTGGTGGGTGAGTGGAATCGGCTGACGTCGGTGGTGGTGGAGGCAAACTCGTTGGGGTCTTTTAAGAGACTTCTGGATGAGTACATGGGATTTAATGGGATTGAGGGCTATAGATAGGCCTAGAGGTGGGGATGTGATCGGCGCAACTTGTGGGCCGAAGGGCCTGTTTGTGCTGTGGCTTTCTATGTTCCATGTAATGGACAAGGACGAGTGCTGTCCTACGGGCAGGGTGCGAAATTGGGGGAAGGCTGACTATAGCCGGATTAGGCAGGAATTGGTGGCCGCTGATTGGGAGAGGCTGTTTGGGGGTAATTCCACGTCTGGCATGTGGGGGTCTTTTAAGGAACAGTTGACAAGGCTGCAGGACAGGCATGTGCCTGTAAAAAGGAAAGATAGGAAAGGTAGGATTCGAGAGCCGTGGATAACCAGGGAAATTGAGGATCTGATCAAAAAGAAAAGAGAGGCGTACGTTAGGTCCACGCAACTAAAAACAGATGGAGCTCTGGAGGAATACAGAGAGAGTTGCAAAGAACTCAAACGGGGAGTTAGAAGGGCAAAAAGAGGTCACGAAATGTTCTTGGCAGACAGGATTAAGGAGAATCCTAAGGCATTTTATTCATATGTTAGGAACAAAAGAGTTGTCAGGGAAAAAGTCGTACCTCTCAGGGACAAAGGAGGGGAATTATGCTTAGAACCCAAGGGAATAAGGGAGATCCTAAATGAATACTTTGCATCGGTATTCATAAAGGAGAGGGACTTGTTGACTGGGAGTATCTCAGAGGGAGGTATTGACCCGTTAGAGAGAATCTCCATTACAAGGAAGGAAGTACAAAGAACAAAGAACAGTACAGCACAGGAAACAGGCCCTTCGGCCCTCCAAGCCTGTGCCGCTCCTTGGTCCAACTAGACCAATCGTTTGTATCCCTCCATTCCCAGGCTGCTCATGTGACTATCCAGGTAAGTCTTAAACGATGTCAGCGTGCCTGCCTCCACCTCCCTACTTGGCAGCGCATTCCAGGCCCCCACCACCCTCTGTGTAAAAAACGTCCCTCTAATATCTGAGTTATACTTCGCCCCTCTCAGCTTGAGCCCGTGACCCCTCGTGATCATCACCTCCGACCTGGGAAAAAGCTTCCCACTGTTCACCCTATCTATACCCTTCATAATTTTGTATACCTCTATTAGGCCTCCCCTCATTCTCCGTCATTCCAGGGAGAAAAAGCCACACTGTAGCACAGTGGTTAGCATTGCTGCTTCACAGCTCCAGGGACCTGGGTTCGATTCCCGGCTTGGGTCACTGTCTGTGTGGAGTTTGCACATTCTCTTCGTGTCTGCGTGGGTTTCCTCCGGGTGCTCCGGTTTCCTCCCACGGTCCAAAGATGTGCAGGTTTAGGTTGATTGGCCATGCTAAAAAATTGCCCTTAGTGTCCTGAGATGTGTAGGTTAGAGGGATTGGTGGGTAAATATGTAGGGATATGGGGGTAGGGCCTGGGTGGGATTGTGGTCATTGCAGACTCGATGGGCCGAATGGCCTCTTTCTGTACTGTAGAGTTTCTATGACGATTTCTATGAAGATTTCTATGATGAAGCCCAGTTTACCCAATCTCTCCTCATAGCTGAGACCCTCCATACCAGACAACATCCTGGTAAACCTTCTCTGCACTCTCTCTAAAGCCTCCACGTCCTTCTGGTAGTGCGGCGAACAGAACTGGACGCAGTATTCCAAATACGGCCGAACCAACGTTCTATACATCTGCAACATCAGACCCCAACTTTTATACTCTATACCCCGTCCTATAAAGGCAAGCATGCCATATGCCTTCTTCACCACCTTCTCCACCTGTGATGTCACCTTCAAGGATCTGTGGACTTGTACACCTAGGTCCCTCTGTGTTTCTATACTCCTGATGACTCTGCCATTTATTGTATAACTCCCCCCAACATTAGTTCTTCCAAAATGCATCACTTCGCATTTATCTGGATTAAATTCCATCTGCCATTTCTCCGCCCAATTTTCCAGCCTATCTATATCCTGCTGTATTGTCCGATAATGTTCATCGCTATCCGCAAGTCCAGCCATCTTCGTGTCATCCGCAAACTTGCTGATAACACCAGTTACACCTTCTTCCAAATCATTTATATATATCACAAATAGCAGAGGTCCCAGTACAGAGCCCTGCGGAACACCACTGGTCACAGACCTCCAGCCGGAAAAAGACCCTTCGACTGCTACCCTCTGTCTCCTATGGCCAAGCCAGTTTTCTAGCCATCTAGCCACCTCTCCTTGTATCCCATGAGCCTTAACCTTCTTAACCAACCTGCCATGAGGGACTTTGTCAAATGCCTTACTGAAATCCATATCGACGACATCCACGGCCCTTCCTTCGTCAACCGTTTTTGTCACTTCCTCAAAAAACTCCACCAAATTTGTAAGGCACGACCTCCCTCTTACAAAACCATGCTGTCTGTCACAGGTGTTAGGTTTTTAGGTAACATTAAAACTGACAAATCCCCAGGGCCTGATGGCATCTAACTGATGCACCATCAATCAAGCAAAAGGCTAGTTGTATGCAAGACAAATAGGCTTTTATTCACAAGAACTTGGAGCCATCCCTGTCAGAGATCTGGTCGAAAGGCTAGAAGGAGGTGCCATCGCCTTTATACCCGGACCAGGGGGAGGAGTCTTGCGTGGAGCCAACAGGGATGTGCCACAAATACAGGTAATAATAGATACTAACTAACAGTGGTTAACCACAACAGATAACAGATAACAATGATTTACCACACTATCCTAGACTGCTCAGGGAGACGAGAGATGTAACTGCTGGGCCTCTGGTGGAAATCTTTGTCTCTTCATTGGACACAGTGAGGTCCCTGAGGATTGGAGGATAGCGAATGTGGTCCCGTTATTTAAGAAGGGTAGCAGGGATAACCCGGATTATTATCGGCCAGTGAGCTTGACGTCTGTGGTAGGGAGGTTGTTGTTGGAGAGGATTCTTAGAGACAGGATGTATGTGCATTTGGAACGGAACAATCTCATTAGTGACAGACAGCATGGTTTTGTAAGAGGGAGGTCGTGCCTTACAAATTTGGTGGAGTTTTTTGAGGAAGTGACAAAAACAGTTGACGAAGGAAGGGCCGTGGATGTCGTCGATATGGCTTTCAGTAAGGCATTTGACAACGTCCCACATGGCAGGTTGGTTGAGAAGGTTAAGGCTCATGGGATACAAGGAGAGGTGGCTAGATGGGTAGAGAACTGGCTTGGCCACAGGAGACAGAGGGTAACAGTCGAAGGGTCTTTTTCCGGCTGGAGGTCTGTGACCAGTGGTGTTCCGCAGGGCTCTGTACTGGGACCTCTGCTATTTATGATATATATAAATGATTTGGAAGAAGGTGTAACTGGTGTAATCAGCAAGTTTGCGGATGACACGAAGAAGGCTGGACTTGCGGATAGCGATGAACATTGTCGGACAATACAGCAGGATATAGATAGGCTGGAAAATTGGGCGGAGAAATGGCAGATGGAATTTAATCCGGATAAATGCGAAGTGATGCATTTTGGAAGAACTAATGTAGGGAGGAGTTATATAATAAATGGCAGAGCCATCAAGAGTATAGAAACACAGAGGGACCTCGGTGTGCAAGTCCACAAATCCTTGAAGGTGGCAGCACAGGTGGAGAAGGTGGTGAAGAAGGCATATGGTATGCTTGCCTTTATAGGACGGGGTATAGAGTATAAAAGCTGGAGTCTGATGTTGCAGCTGTATAGAACGCTGGTTAGGCCACATTTGGAGTACTGCGTCCAGTTCTGGTCGCCGCACTACTAGAAGGACGTGGAGGCTTTGGAGAGAGTGCAGAGAAGGTTTAGAACATAGAACATAGAACAGTACAGCACAGAACAGGCCCTTCGGCCCACGATGTTGTGCCGACCTTCATCTGAAACCAAGATCAAGCTATCCCACTCCCTACCATCCTGGTGTGCTCCATGTGCCTATCCAATAACCGCTTAAATGTTCCTAAAGTGTCTGACTCCACTATCACTGCAGGCAGTCCATTCCACACCCCAACCACTCTCTGTGTGAAGAACCTACCTCTGATATCCTTCCTATATCTCCCACCATGAACCCTATAGTTATGCCCCCTCGTAATAGCTCCATCCACCCGAGGAAATAGTCTTTGAACGTTCACTCGATCTATCCCCTTCATCATTTTATAAACCTCTATTAAGTCTCCCCTCAATCTCCTCCGCTCCAGAGAGAACAGCCCCAGCTCCCTCAACCTTTCCTCATAAGACCGACACTCCAAACCAGGCAGCATCCTGGTAAATCTCCTCTGCACTCTTTCCAGCGCTTCCACATCCTTCTTATAGTGAGGTGACCAGAACTGCACACAATATTCCAAATGCGGTCTCACCAAGGTCCTGTACAGTTGCAGCATAACCCCACGGCTCTTAAACTCCAACCCCCTGTTAATAAAAGCTAACACACTATAGGCCTTCTTCACAGCTCTATCCACTTGAGTGGCAACCTTTAGAGATCTGTGGATATGGACCCCAAGATCTCTCTGTTCCTCCACAGTCTTCAGAACCCTACCTTTGACCCTGTAATCCACATTTAAATTTGTCCTACCAAAATGAATCACCTCACATTTATCAGGGTTAAACTCCATTTGCCATTTTTCAGCCCAGCTTTGCATCCTATCTATGTCTCTTTGCAGCCTACAACACCCCTCCACCTCATCCACTACTCCACCAATCTTGGTGTCATCAGCAAATTTACTGATCCACCCTTCAGCCCCCTCCTCTAAGTCATTAATAAAAATCACAAAGAGCAGAGGACCAAGCACCGATCCCTGCGGCACTCCACTAGCAACCTGCCTCCAGTCCGAAAATTTTCCATCCACCACCACCCTCTGTCTTCGATCAGACAGCCAGTTACCTATCCAATCGGCCAACTTTCCCTCTATCCCACACCTCCTTACTTTCATCATAAGCCGACCATGGGGGACCTTATCAAACGCCTTACTAAAATCCATGTATATGACATCAACCGCCCTACCTTCATCAACACACCTAGTTACCTCCTCAAAAAATTCTATCAAATTTGTGAGGCACGATTTGCCCTTCACAAATCCATGCTGACTATCCCGGATTAATCCGCATCTTTCTAAATGGTCGTAAATCCCATCCCTAAGGACCTTTTCCATCAATTTACCAACCACCGAAGTCAGACTAACCGGTCTATAATTACCAGGGTCATTTCTATTCCCTTTCTTAAACAGAGGAACAACATTTGCCACTCTCCAGTCCTCTGGCACCATCCCCGTGGACAGCGAGGACCCAAAGATCAAAGCCAAAGGCTCTGCAATCTCATCCCTCGCCTCCCAAAGAATCCTAGGATACATTTCATCAGGCCCAGCGGACTTATCGACCTTCAGTTTATTCAAAACTGCCAATACATCCTCCCTCCGAACATCTATTTCCTCCAGCCTATTAGCCTGTAACACCTTCTCTTCCTCAAAAACATGGCCCCTCTCCTTGGTGAACACTGAAGAAAAGTATTCATTCATCACCTCGCCTATCTCTACTGATTCCATACACAAGTTCCCACCACTGTCCTTGACCGGCCCTAACCTCACCCTGGTCATTCTTTTATTCCTCACATAAGAGTAAAAAGCCTTGGGGTTTTCCTTGATCCGACCCGCCAAGGACTTCTCATGTCCCCTCCTAGCTCTCCTCAGCCCCTTTTGCAGCTCGTTCCTTGCTAACTTTACCAGGATGTTGCCTGATATGGAGGGTCTTAGCTATGAGCAGAGATTGGGTAAACTGGGCTTGTTCTCCCTGGAAAGACAGAGAATGAGTGGAGACCTAATAGAGGTGTACAAAATTATGAAGGGCATAGATAGGGTGAACAGTGGGAAGCTTTTTCCCAGGTCGGAGGTGACGATCACGAGGGGTCATGGGCTCAAGGTGAGAGGGGCGAGGTATAACTCAGATATCAGAGGGATGTTTTTTACACAGAGAGTGGTGGGGGCCTGGAATGCGCTGCCGGGTAGGGTGGTGGAGGCAGGCACGCTGACATTGTTTAAGACTTACCTGGATAGTCACATGAGCAGTCAGGGAATGGAGGGATACAAATGAATGGTCGAGTTGGACCAATGAGCGGCACAGGCTTGGAGGGCCGAAGGGCCTGTTTCCTGTGCTGTACTGTTCTTTGTTCTTTGTTTGTTCTTTGAAAAGATATTGGCTATCTAGCTGATCTATGCCTCTCATTATTTTATAGACCTCTTTCAGATCACCCCTCAGCCTCCTACGCTCCAGAGAAAAAAGCCCCAGTCTATCCAGCCTCTCCTTATAACTCAAACCATCAAGTCCCGGTGGCATCCTCGTAAAACTTTACTGCACTCTTTCTAGTTTAGTAATATCCTTTCTATAATAGGGTGACTAGAATTGCACACAGTATTCCAAGTGTGGCCTTACCAATGTCTTGTACAACTTCAACAAGACGTCCCAACTCCTGTATTCAATTTTCTGACCAATGAAACCAAGCATGCCGAATGCCTTCTTCACCACTCTGTCCACCTGTGACTCCACTTTCAAGGAGTTGTGAACATGTATCCCGAGATCTCTTTGTCCTGTAACTCTCCCCAACGCCCTATGATTAACTGAGTAAGTCCTGCCCTGGTTCAATCGACCAAAATGCATCACCTCACATTTATCTAAATTAAACTCCATCTGCCATTGGTCAGCCCACTGGCCACTGGCCCGTTGCAGTCCGAGATAACTTTCTTCACTGTCCACGACGCCACCAATCTTGGTGTCATCTGCAAACTTACTGACCATGCCTCCTATATTCTCATCCAAATGACAAATAACAATGGACCCAGCACCGATCCCTGAGGCACACCGCTGGTAAGAGTTTTAACTCTTAACTCTGGTAAGAGTAAAACTCTTACTGTGTTTACCCCAGTCCAACGCCGGCATCTCCACATCATGCACCCCGCTGGTCACAGGCCTCCAGTTTGAAAAACAACCCTCTCCAACCACCCTCTGGCTTCTGTCAAGAAGCCAATTTTGTATCCAATTAGATACCTCACCCTGGATCCCGTGAGATTTAACCTTATGCAACAACCTACCGTGCGGTACCTTGTCAAAGGCCTTGCTAAAGTCCATGTAGACAACATCAACTGCACTGCCCTCATCTACCTTCTTGGTTACCCCTTCAAAAAACTCAATCAAATTTGTGAGGCATGATTTTCCACTCACAAAGCCATGCTGACTGTCCCTAATCAGTCCTTGTGTCTCTAAATGCCTGTATTTCCTGTCTCTCAAAATACCTTCCAACAACTTACCCACCACAGATGTGAGGCTCACTGGCCTGTAGTTCCCAGGCTTTTCCCTGCAGCCCTTTTTAAACAAAGGCACAACATTTGCCACTCTCCAATCTTCAGGCACCTCACCCGTGACTCTCGATCATTCAAATATCTCGGCTAGGGGACCCACAATTTCCTCCCTAGCCTCCCACAGTATCCTGGGATACACTTCATCAGGTCCCGGGGATTTATCTACCTTGATGCACCTTGAGACTTCCAGCACCTCCTTCTTTGTAATATGTACACTCCTCAAGACATCACTATTTATTTCCCCAAGTTCCCTAACATCCATGCTTTTCTCAACAGTAAACACTGATGAGAAATATTCATTTAGGATCTCACCCATCTCTTGTGGATCTGCACATAGATGACCTTGTTGATCCTTAAGAGGTCCGACTCTCCCCCTTGTTACTCTTTTGCCCTTTATGTATTTTTAGAAGCTCTTTGGATTCTAATATTTTATGTTTCTATGTTTCTCAGATTAGGCAGGAACTGGGGAATGTAGATTGGGGGCAGCTGTTTGTGGGCAAATCTACATCAGTGCGAACCACTGTAGAAGTCATTGCCACAGAGGGCTGAGAAGACCAGGCCATTGAGTGTATTTAAGACAGAGATAGATAGGTTCTTGATTGGTAAGGGGATCAAAGGTTCTGGGGAAAAGGCAGGAGAATGGGGATGAGAAACTTATCAGTCATGATTAAATAGTGGTGCAGACCCAGTGGACAACATGGTAGCACAGTGCTTAGCACTGCTGCCTCACAGTGCCAGGGACCTGTGTTTGATTCCCGGCTTGGGTCACTGTGCGGAGTCTGCGTGGATTTCCTCTGGGTGCTCTGGTTTCCTCCCATGGTCCAAAGGTGTGCGAGTTAGGTTGATTGGCCACGCTAAATTGTTCCTTAGTGTCAGGAGGATAAACGGGGTAAATACATGATGGGGTTATGGGGATAGGGCCTGGGTGGGATTGTTGGCGATGCAGACTCAATGGGCCGAATGGCCTCCTTCTATGATTCTATGGAATGGCCTAATTCTGCTCCTATATCTTACAAGAACACAAGAACATAAGAACTAGGAGCAGGAGTAGGCATCTGGCCCCTCGAGCCTGCTCCGCCATTCAATAAGATCATGGCTGATCTTTACCTGCACTCAGCTCCACTTACCCACCCACTCACCATAACCCTTAATTCCTTTACTGTTCAAAAATGTATCTATCCGTGCCTTAAAAACATTCAATGAGGTAGCCTCAACTGCTTCACTGGGCAGGGAATTCCACAGATTCACAACCCTTTGTGTGAAGAACTTCCTTCTCAACTCAGTCCTAAATCTGCTTCCCCTTATTTTGAGGCTATGCCTCCTAGTTCTAGTTTCACTCACCAGTGGAAACAACTTCCCTGCTTCTATCTTAACTATTCCCTTCATAATCTTATATGTTTCTATAAGATCTCCCCTCATTCTTCTGAATTCCAATGAGTATAGCCCCAGTCTACTCAGTCTCTCCTCATAAGCCAACCCTCTCAACTCCGGAATCAACCTAGTGAATCTCCTCTGCACCCCCTCCAGTGTCAGTATATCCTTTCTCAAGTAAGGAGACCAAAACTGTACACAGTACTCCAGGTGTGGCCTCACCAGCACCTTATACAGCTGCAACATAACCTCGCTGTTTTTAAACTCCATCCCTCTAGCAATAAAGGACAAAATTCCATTTGCCTTCTTAATTCCCTGCTGCACCTGCAAAGCAACTCCTTGAGATTCCTGCACAAGGACACCCAGGTCCCTCTGCACAGCAGCATGCTGCAATTTTTTACCATTTAAATAATAGTCCATTTTGCTGTTATTCCGACCAAAATTGTTGACCTCACATTTCCCAACGTTGTACTCCATCTGCCAGACCCTCGCCCACTCACTTAGACTATCTATATCCCTTTGCAGACTTTCAGCGTCCTCTGCACACTTTGCTCTTCCATCCAACTTAATGTTATCTGCGAATTTTGACACATTACACTTGGTCCCCAACTCCAAATCATCTATGTAAATTGTAAACAATTGCGGTCCCAATACTGATCCCTGAGGAACACCACTAGTCACTGATCGCCAACCAGAAAAACACCCATTTACCCCCACTGCTGGTACATCCTCCCTCCGAACATCTACTTCCTCCAGTCTATTAGCCTGTAACACCTTCTCTTCCTCAAAAACATGGCCCCTCTCCTTGGTGAACACTGAAGAAAAGTATTCATTCATCACCTCGCCTATCTCTACTGACTCCATACACAAGTTCCCACTACTGTCCTTGACCGGCCCTAACCTCACCCTGGTCATTCTTTTATTCCTCACATAAGAGTAAAAAGCCTTGGGGTTTTCCTTGATCCGACCCGCCAAGGACTTCTCATGCCCCCTCCTAGTTCTCCTAAGCCCCTTTTTCAGCTCATTCCTTGCTAACTTGTAACCCTCAATCGAGCCTTGTTTCCTCATCCCTACATAAGCTTCCCTCTTCCTTTTTACAAGACATTCCACCTCTTTTGTGAACTATGGTTCCCTCACACGGCCATTTCCTCGTACGGCCCTATCCCTCTCCATTGCAATAACAAAAGACACCGAATATAGTGAGGTGACCAGAACTGCACACAGTCCTCCAGCTGGGGCCTCACCAATGCTCTGTACAACTCCAACATTAACTCCCTGCGCTTATACTCTGTAACCCGACTGATGAAAGCAAGTGTCCCATTTGCCTTCTTAACAATCCTAATCACCTGCTCTGTGAATAATTCCCCCAAGATTCCTCTGTTCCTCTGATCTTCCCTGTGTCCCGCCATTCATTAAATATTCCCTCGTCTTGTTTCTTCTTCCAAAGTGCATCGCCTCACACTTATCAGAGTTATCTGCCACTGCTCTGCCTATCTGACCGATCCATCTTTATCTTCCTGTAACCTACGACCTTCTTCACTGTTAACAACCCACCAAGAGTCACTGTGGGTGGAGCTCAGAAACAGGAAGGGCGCAGTCACTATGCTGGGGGTATACTACAGGCCTCCCAACAGCCCACGGGAAGTTGAGGAACAGATAGGTAAGGAGATTCTGGACAGGCGCAGAAAACATAGGGTTGTTGTAGTGGGAGACTTTAATTTCCCTTGTATAGACTGGAAATCGCTGAGAGCTGGGGGTCTGGACAGGGAAGAATTTATAAAATGCGTACAGGAAGGTTCTTTGGAACAATATGTTGACAGTCCAACTAAAGAGGGGGCTATACTGGACCTAGTACTGGGGAATGAGCCCGGTCAGGTCATCAAAGTTGCAGTAGGGGAACATGTGGCAAATAGTGACCACAATTCTGTAAACTTTAGGATAGTAATGGAAAAAGATGAGTGTTGTCCTATGGGTAAGGTGCTAAATTGGGGGAAGGCTAACTACAGCCGGATTAGGCAGGATTTGGTGGCTGTTGATTGGGAGAGGCTGTTCGAGGGTAAATCCACATCTGGCATGTGGGAGTCTTTTAAGGAGCAGTTGATAGGACTGCAGGACAGGCATGTGTCTGTAAAGAGGAAGGATAGGAAAGGTGGGATTCGGGAGCTGTGGATAACCAGTGAAATTGTGGGTCTAATCAAAAAGAAAAAAGAGGCATACATGAGGTCCAGGCAGCTAAAAACAGATGGAGCACTGGAGGATTACAGAGAAAGTAGAAAAGAACTCAAACAGGGAGTTAGAAGGGCAAAAAGGGGTCACGAAATGTCTTTGGCCGACAGGATTCAGGAGAATCCTAAGGCATTTTATTCATACGTTAGGAACAAGAGGGTTGCTGGGGAAAGAATCGGACCTCTCAGGGACAAAGAAGGGGAATTATGCTTAGAACCAAAGGAAGTAGGAGAGATCCTAAACAAATACTTTGCATCAGTATTCACAAAGGAGAGGGACATGTTGACTGGTATTGTCTCAGAGAGATGTGTTGACCCGTTAGAAAAAATCTCAATTACAAGGGAGGAAGTGTTAGGTTTTTTAGGAAACATGAAGACAGACAAATCCCCAGGGCCGGATGGCATCTATCCTAGACTCCTCAGGGAGGCGAGAGATGCAATTGCTGGGCCTCTAACAGAAATCTTTGTCTCTTCACTGGACACAGGTGAGGTCCCAGAGGATTGGAGGATAGCAAATGTGGTCCCGTTATTTAAGAAGGGGAGCAAGGACAACCTGGGTAATTATAGGCCGGTGAGCTTGACGTCCGTGGTAGGGAAATTGTTGGAGAAGATTCTTAGAGATAGGATATATGCGCATTTAGAACTGAATAATCTCATTAGCGACAGACAGCATGGTTTTGTACGAGGGAGGTCATGCCTCACAAATTTGGTTGAGTTTTTTGAGGAGGTGACAAAAACGATTGACGAGGGAAGTGCCGTGGATGTTGTCTATATGGATTTTAGTAAAGCGTTTGACAAGGTCCCTCATGGCAGGCTGGTGCAAAAGGTTAAATCTCACGGGATAAAAGGTGAGCGAGCTAGATGGGTGGAGAACTGGCTTAGCCATAGAAGACAGAGGGTAGCAGTGGGGGGTTCTTTTTCTGATTGGAGGTCTGTGACTAGTGGTGTTCCGCAGGGCTCTGTACTGGGACCTCTGCTGTTTGTGATATATATAAATGATTTGGAGGAAGATGTAGCTGGTGTGATCAGTAAGTTTGCGGACGACACAAAGATTGCTGGAGTTGCGGATAGTGATGAACATTGTCAGAGAATACAGCAGGATATAGATAGGCTGGAACATTGGGCGGAGAAATGGCAGATGGAATTTAATCCAGATAAATGCGAAGTGATGCATTTCGGTAGATCTAATCTAAGGGGGAGCTATACAATAAATGGCAGAACCATCAGAGTATAGAAACACAGAGGGACCTGGGTGTACAAGTCCACAGATCCTTAAAGGTGGCAGCACAGGTGGAGAGGGTGGTGAAGAAGGCATATGGCATGCTGTTTGAACAGAGGGAAATATGATAGGATGAGGGATGAATTGGCTAAGGTAGACTGGGAGAGCAGGCTGGCAGGTAGGATAGCTGAGGAACAGTGGAGGATTTTTAAGGAGATCCTTTTCAGTTCTCAGCAAAAATATATTCCAGCAAAAAATAAGGATTGTAAGAAAAGGGAGAACCAGCCGTGGATAACGAAGGAAATAAAGGAGAGTATTAAAATAAAAACAGCTGCGTACAGAGTGGCCAAAAATAGTGGAGAAACAAGTGATTGGGAAAAATTTAAGAAACAACAAAGAGAGACTAAGAAAGCGATAAAGAAAGGAAGGATAGACTATGAAGCTAGGCTAGCAATTAATATAAAAAATGATAGTAAAAGTTTTTATAAATATATAAAAAGGAATAGAGTGGCTAGAGTGAATGTTGGACCCTTGGAGGACGAGAGGGGGGAGTTAATAGTGGGAAATGAGGATATGGCTGAGTCTTTAAATAAGTTTTTTGTGTCGGTCTTCACGGTGGAGGACACAAATAGTTTGCCAAATATTAACGATAGAGGGTTGGCAGCAGGAGAAATACTTAATACAATTAATGTTACCAGAGAGGCAGTGCTGGGTAGACTAATGGGACTGAAGGTGGACAAGTCCCCGGGTCCGGATGGAATGCATCCCAGGGTATTGAAAGAAATGTCAGAGGTAATAGTGGATGCGTTAGTGATTATTTATCAAAACTCGTTGCATTCTGGGGTAGTGCCGGTTGATTGGAAAACGGCTAATGTTACGCCGCTGTTTAAAAAAGGAAGGCGACAAAAGGCGGGTAACAATAGGCCGGTCAGCTTAACGTCTGTAGTAGGGAAAATGCTGGAATCCATTATTAAAGAGGAGATAGCAGGGCATCTGGATAGAAATGGTTCGATCAATCAGACGCAGCATGGATTCATGAGGGGAAAGTCGTGCTTGACGAACATGTTGGATTTTTATGAAGATGTGACTAGGGCGGTTGATGGAGGAGAACCGGTGGATGCGGTGTTTTTGGATTTCCAAAAGGCGTTTGATAAGGTGCCCCATAAAAGGCTGCTGAAGAAGATTAGGGCACACGGAGTTGGGGGCAGTGTGTTAAAGTGGATTGGGGACTGGCTATCCGACAGGAAGCAAAGAGTCGGAATAAATGGGTGTTTTTCCGGTTGGAGGAAGGTAACTAGTGGCGTGCCGCAGGGATCGGTACTCGGGCCGCAACTGTTTACCATTTATATAGATGATCTGGAGGAGGGGACGGAGTGTAGGGTAACGAAGTTTGCAGACGACACAAAGATAAGTGGAAAAGTGAATCGTGTGGAGGACGGAGAAGATCTGCAGAGAGATTTGGACAGGCTGAGTGAGTGGGCGAGGATATGGCAAATGGAGTATAACGTTGAGAAATGCGAGGTTATACACTTTGGAGGAAATAATAACAAATGGGATTACTATCTCAATGGAAACAAACTAAAACATGCTACCGTGCAAAGGGACCTGGGGGTCCTTGTGCATGAGACGCAAAAGCCCAGTCTGCAGGTACAACAGGTGATCAAGAAGGCAAATGGGATGTTGGCCTATATTGCGAGGGGGATAGAATATAAAAGCAGGGATGTCTTGATGCACCTGTACAGGGCACTGTGTGCAGTATT
Organism: Mustelus asterias; assembly: GCF_964213995.1. NCBI lineage: Eukaryota > Metazoa > Chordata > Chondrichthyes > Carcharhiniformes > Triakidae > Mustelus > Mustelus asterias. The sequence continues at coordinate 108,207 of NC_135805.1, read as the reverse complement.
ATAGAAGATAGAACATAGAAAGCCACAGCACAAACAGGCCCTTCGGCCCACAAGTTGCGCCGATCACATCCCCACCTCTAGGCCTATCTATAGCCCTCAATCCCATTAAATCCCATGTACTCATCCAGAAGTCTCTTAAAAGACCCCAACGAGTTTGCCTCCACCACCACCGACGTCAGCTGATTCCACTCACCCACCACCCTCTGAGTGAAAAACTTACCCCTGACATCTCCTCTGTACCTACCCCCCAGCACCTTAAACCTGTGTCCTCTCGTAGCAACCATTTCAGCCCTTGGAAATAGCCTCTGAGAGTCTACCCTATCCAGACCTCTCAACATCTTGTAAACCTCTATCAGGTCACCACTCATCCTTCGTCTCTCCAGGGAGAAGAGACCAAGCTCCCTCAACCTATCCTCATAAGGCATGCCCCCCAATCCAGGCAACATCCTTGTAAATCTCCTCTGCACCCTTTCAATGGCTTCAACATCTTTCCTGTAATGAGGTGACCAGAACTGCGCGCAGTACTCCAAGTGGGGTCTAACCAGGGTCCTATAAAGCTGCATATGAGGAAGGATATATTGGCATTGGAGGGAGTGCAGAGAAGGTTCACCAGGTTGATACCGGAGATGAGGGGTTTGGATTATGAGGAGAGGCTGAGGAGATTGGGTTTGTACTCGTTGGAGTTTAGAAGGATGAGGGGGGATCTTATGGAGACTTATAAGATAATGCGGGGGCTGGATAGGGTGGAGGCGGAGAGATTCTTTCCACTTAGTAAGGAAGTTAAAACTAGAGGACACAGCCTCAAAATAAAGGGGGGTCGGTTTAAGACAGAGTTGAGGAGGAACTTCTTCTCCCAGAGGGTGGTGAATCTCTGGAATTCTCTGCCCACTGAGGTGGTGGAGGCTACCTCGCTGAATATGTTTAAAGCGCGGATGGATGGATTCCTGATCGGTAAGGGAATTAAGGGTTATGGGGATCAGGCGGGTAAGTGGTACTGATCCACGTCAGATCAGCCATGATCTTATTGAATGGCGGGGCAGGCTCGAGGGGCTAGATGGCCTACTCCTGCTCCTATTTCTTATGTTCTTATGCTTGCCTTTATTGAACGGGGCATAGAATATAAAAGTTGGCATATGATGTTGCGGCTGTATAGAACGTTGGTTAGGCCACATTTGGAATACTGCATCCAGTTCTGGCCGCCACACTACCAGAAGGACGTGGAGGCTTTGGAGAGAGTGCAGAAAAGGTTTACCAGGATGTTGCCTGGTATGGAGGGTCTTAGCTATGAGGAGAGATTGGGTAAACTGGGGTTGTTCTCCCTGGAAAGACAGAGGATGAGGGGCGACCCAATAGAGGTGTATAAAATTATGAAGGGCATAGATAGGGTGAACAGTAGGAAGCTTTTTCCAAGGTCAGAGGTGACGAACACAAGGGGTCACGGGTTCAAGGTGAGGGGGGCAAGGTTCAACACAGATGTCAGGGGACGTATTTTACACAGAGGGTGGTGGGGGCCTGGAATGCACTGCCAAGCAAGGTGATTGAGGCGGACACACTGGGAACGTTTAAGACTTATCTAGATAGCCACATGAACAGACTGGGAATAGAGGGATACAAACGAATGGTCTGGTGGGCACATGAGCGGCGCAGGCTTGGAGGGCCAAAGGGCCTGTTCCTGTGCTGTATTGTTCTTTGTTCGTTGTTCAATCTTGTGTCACTTGCAAACTTGCTTCACATTCCCCCCACATTTTCATCGATATTGTTAATGTCTATAACAAACTATAAGGGTTCCAGTAAAGTCCCCCACGGTGGGCTTATGATGAAAGTGAGGAGGTGTGGGACAGAGGGAAAGTTGGCTGATTGGATAGGTAACTGGCTGTCTGATCGAAGACAGAGGGTGGTGGTGGATGGAAAATTTTCAGATTGGAGGCAGGTTGCTAGCGGAGTGCCGCAGGGATCAGTGCTGGGTCCTCTGCTATTTGTAATTTTTATAAATGACTTGGAGGAGGGGACTGAAGGGTGGATCAGTAAATTTGCTGATGACACCAAGATTGGTGGAGTAGTGGATGAGGTGGAGGGCTGTTGTAGGCTGCAATGAGATATAGATAGGATGCAAAGCTGGGCTGAAAAATGGCAAATGGAGTTTAACCCTGATAAATGTGAGGTGATTCATTTTGGCAGGACAAATTTAAATGTGGATTACAGGGTCAAAGGTAGGGTTCTGAAGACTGTGGAGGAACAGAGAGATCTTGGGGTCCATATCCACAGATCTCTGAAGGTTGCCACTCAAGTGGATAGAGCTGTGAAGAAGGCCTATAGTGTGTTAGCGTTTATTAACAGGGTGTTGGAGTTTAGGAGCCATGGGGTTATGCTGCAACTGTACAGGACCTTGGTGAGACCACATTTGGAATATTGTGTGCAGTTCTGGTCACCTCACTACAAGAAGGATGTGGAAGCGCTGGAAAGAGTGCAGAGGAGATTTACCAGGATGCTGCCTGGTTTGGAGGGTAGGTCTTATGAGGAAAGGTTGAGGGAACTTGGGCTTTTCTCTTTGGAGCGGAGGAGGTTGAGAGGAGACTTGATAGAGGTTTATAAGATGATGAGGGGGATAGATAGAGTGAACGTTCAAAGACTATTTCCTCGGGTGAATGGAGCAGTAACTAGGGGACATAACTATAGGGTTCATGGTGGGAGATATAGGAAGGATGTCAGAGGTAGGTTCTTTACTCAGAGAGTGGTTGGGGTGTGGAATGGACTGCCTGCAGGGATAGTGGAGTCAGAAACTTTAGGAACATTTAAGAAGCTATTGGATAGGCACTTGGAGTACTTCGGGATGATAGGGAGGAAATAGCTTGATCTGGGTTTCAGACAAAGCTCGGCACAACATTGTGGGCCGAAGGGCCTGTTCTGTGCTGTACTGTTCTATGTTCGATGTTCTATGTACTGATCCTTGTGGTACACCGCTGGACACTGGCCTTCAGTTATTCAAACAGTCTTCCACCACTGCCCTTTGTGTCCTATTACTGAGGCAGTTTCCGATCCATCTCACCAAGTTTCCCTGAATTCCGTGTGCTTCAACCTTCTCAATCTGTTTCCCATTGGGGCCTTGTCAAAAAGGCTTTGCTAAAATCCACAAAAACTGCATCAACTGAACTTCCCTCATCCACACCTTGGAACACTGGTACTGGCAAGGTATCTAGAGGGGATGGGTGTGCAGGCAGTGCTATGTTCCTCTTGCACTATGTTTGAGGTGAGGGACGACGACAGTGTCCCTGCTGATTACACCTGTGGGAAGTGCACCCATCTGCAGCTCCTCCAAAACCGTGTTAGGGAACTGGAGCTGGAGTTGGATGAACTTAGGATCATTAGGGACGCAGAGGTGGCCATAGACAGAAGCTTTAGGGATACAGTTACTCCGAGGAATGAAAACAGATGGATGACGGTGAGAGGGGCTGGGAGGAAGCAGTCCGTGCAGGGATCCCCGGTGGTCGTTCCCCTCAGCAACAAGTATTCCGCTTTGGATACGGTTGAGGGGGATGACATACCAGTGGTGAGCCGCAGTGAGAGGATCTCCAGCACTGTGTCCGTCTCTGTGGCTCGGGTGGGTAAGGAGCAGAGCGGGAGGGCAATAGTTATTGGGGACTCATTAGTTAGAGGGATAGATAGGAGGTTCTGTGGCAGCAAAAGAGACTCATGGATGGTATGTTGCCTACCGGATGCCAAGGTCCGTGACGTCTCAGACCGTGTTTTCCGGATTCTTAAGGGGGAGGGGAAACAGTCACAAGTCGTGGTACACATTGGTACCAATGACATAGGTAAGAGAAGGGACGGGGATTTAAAGCAGGAATTTCTGGAGCTGGGCTGGAAGCTGAGAGCCAAGACAAAACATGTGGTCATCTCTGGTACGTTGCCGGTGCCACGTGATAGCGAGTTGAGGAACAGGGAGAGAGTGCAGTTAAACATGTAGTTTCAGGGATGGTGTAGGAGGGAGGGTTTCAGATACGTGGATAATTGGAACACATTCTGGGGAAGGTGGGACCTGTACAAACAGGACGGGGTGCACCTGAACCAGAGGGGCACCAATATCCTGGGAGGGAAATTTGATACGGCTCTTCAGGGGGGTTTAAACTAATTTGTCAGGGGAGTGGGAAAAGGAGTTGTAGTCCAGAAGTCAGTGAGGGTGGTGAGGTATTGGGGAAGGTATCAGGGTCAAGGGTGGGTATCGGTAGACAGGAAGGTGGGTTGAAGTGTGTCTACTTCAATGCAAGGAGCATCCGGAACAAGGTAGATGAACTTGGGGCGTGGATTGGTACTTGGGACTACGATGTTGTGGCCATTACGGAGACGTGGGTAGAACAAGGACAGGAATGGTTGTTGGACGTTCCGGGGTATAGATGTTTCCCTAAGTGTAGGGAAGCTGGTAAAAGAGGTGGAGGAGTGGCATTGTTAATCAAGGATAGTTTAACGGCTGCGGAAAGGCACTTCGAGGGGGATCTGCACATTGAGGTAATATGGGCTGAGGTTAGAAATAGGAAAGGAGCGGTCACGTTGTTAGGAGTTTACTATAGGCCCCCAAATAGTAATAGAGATGTGGAGGAAGAAATTGCTAAGCAGATTATGGATATGTGTGGGGGGTCACAGGGTAGTTGTCATGGGGGACTTTAACTTTCCAAATATTGATTGGAACCTTTGTAGGTCAATTAGTTCGGATGGGGCAGTTTTTGTGCGGTGTGTGCAGGAGGGTTTCCTGACACAATATGTGGATAGGCCGACAAGGGGTGAGGCCACATTGGATTTGGTACTGGGAAATGAACCGGGCCAAGTGTTAGATTTGGTTCTGGGAGAGCACTTTGGAGATAGTGACCACAATTCGGTGTCTTTTGTTATTGCAATGAAGAGGGATAGGGCCGTACGGCAGGGCAAGGTATACAATTGGGGGAGAGGTAATTATGATGCGATTAGGCAAGAATTAGGGGGCATAAGATGGGAACAGAAACTGTCAGGGAAAGGAACTAATGAAAAGTGGAACTTTTTCAAGGAACAAATACTGGCTGTCCTTAATAGGTATGTCCCTGTCAGGCAGGGAGGAAATGGCCGAGTGAGGGAACTATGGTTCACGAAAGAGGTGGAATGTCTTGTGAAAAGGAAGAGGGAAGCTTATGTAGGGATGAGGAAACAAGGTTCAGATGGCTCGATTGAGGGTTACAAGTTAGCAAGGAATGAACTGAAAAAGGGGCTTAGAAGAGCTAGGAGGGGACATGAGAAGTCCTTGGCGGGTCGGATCAAGGAAAACCCCAAGGCTTTTTACTCTTATGTGAGGAATAAAAGAATGACCAGGGTGAGGTTAGGGCCGGTCAAGGACAGTAGTGGGAACTTGTGTATGGAGTCAGTAGAGATAGGCGAGGTGATGAATGAATACTTTTCTTCAGTGTTCACTAAGGAGAGGGGCCATGTTTTTGAGGAAGAGAAGGTGTTACAGGCTAATAGGCTGGAGGAAATAGATGTTCGGAGGGAGGATGTCCTGGCAGTTTTGAATAAACTGAAGGTCGATAGGTCCCCTGGGCCTGATGAAATGTATCCTCGGATTCTTTGGGAGGGAAGGGATGAGATTGCAGAGCCTTTGGCTTTGATCTTTGGGTCCTCGCTGTCCACGGGGATGGTGCCAGAAGACTGGAGAATGGCGAATGTTGTTCCTCTGTTTAAGAAAGGGAATAGAAATGACCCTGGTAATTATAGACCGGTTAGTCTTACTTCGGTGGTTGGTAAATTGATGGAAAAGGTCCTTAGAGATCGGATTTACGACCATTTAGAAAGATGCGGATTAATCCGGGATAGTCAGCACGGATTCGTGAAGGGCAAGTCGTGCCTCACAAATTTGATAGAATTTTTTGAGGAGGCAACTAAGTGTGTTGATGAAGGTAGGGCAGTTGATGTCATATACATGGACTTTAGTAAGGCGTTTGATAAGGTCCCCCATCGTCGGCTTATGATGAAAGTGAGGAGGTGTGGGATAGAGGGAAAGTTGGCCGATTGGATAGGTAACTGGCTGTCTGATCGAAGACAGAGGGTGGTGGTGGATGGAAAATTTTCGGATTGGAGGCAGGTTGCTAGCGGAGTGCCGCAGGGATCAGTGCTTGGTCCTCTGCTCTTTGTGATTTTTATTAATGACTTAGAGGAGGGGGCTGAAGGGTGGATCAGTAAATTTGCTGATGACACCAAGATTGGTGGAGTAGTGGATGAGGTGGAGGGCTGTTGTAGGCTGCAAAGAGACATGGATAGGATGCAAAGCTGGGCTGAAAAATGGCAAATGGAGTTTAACCCTGATAAATGTGAGGTGATTCATTTTGGTAGGACTAATTTAAATGTGGATTACAGGGTCAAAGGTAGGGTTCTGAAGACTGTGGAGGAACAGAGAGATCTTGGGGTCCATATCCACAGATCTCTAAAGGTTGCCACTCAAGTGGATAGAGCTGTGAAGAAGGCCTATAGTGTGTTAGCTTTTATTAACAGGGGGTTGGAGTTTAAGAGCCGTGGGGTTATGCTGCAACTGTACAGGACCTTGGTGAGACCACATTTGGAATATTGTGTGCAGTTCTGGTCACCTCACTATAAGAAGGATGTGGAAGCCCTGGAAAGAGTGCAGAGGAGATTTACCAGGATGCTGCCTGGTTTGGAGGGTAGGTCTTATGAGGAAAGGTTGAGGGAGCTAGGGCTGTTCTCTCTGGAGCGGAGGAGGCTGAGGGGAGACTTAATAGAGGTTTATAAAATGATGAAGGGGATAGATAGAGTGCATGTTCAAAGACTATTTCCTCGGGTGAATGGAGCTATTACAAGGGGGCATAACTATAGGGTTCGTGGTGGGAGATATAGGAAGGATATCAGAGGTAGGATCTTTACGCAGAGCGTGGTTGAGGTGTGGAATGGACTGCCTGCAGTGATAGTGGAGTCAGACACTTGAGGAACATTTAAGCGGTTATTGGATAGGCACATGGAGCACACCAGGATGATAGGGAGTGGGATAGCTTGATCTTGGTTTCAGATAAAGCTCAGCACAGCATCGTGGGCCGAAGGGCCTGTTCTGTGCTGTACTGTTCTATGTTCTATGTAACACATTTCTAAATAAATCTATCAGATTTGTGAGGGATGACTAGCTGGTGTAGTGAGATTTGAACCTGTCTTCCCAGAGTATTCGGGTTACTAGTCCAGTGACAACACCACCGTCTCCCCAACTACTTGCTCTAGTTCTTATTTGTATACACTCATTCCTATCCACCCCTGTCACCGATCCATGTGTCCTCTGCCCTGCCTCCACTCTTGATCTTGGGAGGTGCTTTCTGTGGCCTTGAACTCCCCGTCACCCAGTGATGGAACTTTGGCTGCCCCTGACTGCTGCCACCGTGTCTTCAGAATCACCTGTGACTCATGCTTCACATCTTTGCAATGATTGCAGATGCTGTGAACATTCGTGAAGACATGACATTGTTCTGTGCTGACTCCGAGTCACCGAGAGACAAGAGTATCGAATACACTGCAGAGAGAAATCTCCATAACAGATCCATTTCTGTGAGGATTGGACCAAGGGATATCTTTGCCAGAAACTCCCAGTGGAACAGGCTGCAGCAACAACCAGATCAAATAACACAAAGCACCGAGTCATCGCAAAAGGTCATTCTCCACCTCTCTCTCCTTCAGTCTGTCTGTCTGCCTCTCTCCCTGGCCTTCTCTCTTTCTCTCCATCATTGTCTCCCAACCCCTTGTTCCCTCTCCCTCACCACTGCTCCCCCTCTCTCTCCATCTTTCTCTGCCCCCGTATGTGTCATTCCCTCTGTCCATCTCTCTCTCACTCCTTCCGTAACTCTCTCTCTCCCCTTGTCTCTATCTCAATCTCTCACTCCCACAGTAGTCGTATTTGTTAAAGTCTGCAGGATGAAGTGGCCAGCTGTTTTATTGCGGCACTAGCAGACAATGTCACCCTGACAGTCCACACTTCACACTTTGGCAATGCTTCCTCACAATCACTTCCACAATTCATTTCAACAGCTGTTGGTATTGAGGGCACAGGGAAAGGAGAGAATTGTCCTGTAATTAAACCACACAGTCCCACAGCAAATTCCTAATGCCATCACTAACTCAGAAATTACCAGAAATAACCAACAATTCTGGAGCAGAGATTCACAGCACGTTTTGACAACATGGGACTGAACCCAGAGTAAAGCTTAGATACAGAGTAAAGCTCCCTCTACACTGTCCCCATCAAACACTCCCAGGACAGGTACAGCACGGGGTTAGATACAGAGTAAAGCTCCCTCTACACTGTCCCCCATCAAACACTCCCAGGACAGGTACAGCACGGGGTTAGATACAGAGTAAAGCTCCCTCTACACTGTCCCCCATCAAACACTCCCAGGACAGGTACAGCACGGGGTTAGATACAGAGCAAAGCTCCCTCTACACTGTCCCCCATCAAACACTCCCAGGACAGGTACAGCACGGGGTTAGATACAGAGTAAAGCTCCCTCTACACTGTCCCCCATCAAACACTCCCAGGACAGGTACAGCACGGGGTTAGATACAGAGTAAAGCTCCCTCTACACTGTCCCCCATCAAACACTCCCAGGACAGGTACAGCACGGGGTTAGATACAGAGCAAAGCTCCCTCTACACTGTCCCCCATCAAACACTCCCAGGACAGGTACAGCACGGGGTTAGATACAGAGTAAAGCTCCCTCTACACTGTCCCCAGCAAACACTCCCAGAACAGGTACAGCACGCGGTTAGATACAGAGTAAAGCTCCCTCTACACTGTCCCCATCAAACACTCCCAGGACAGGTACAGCACGGGGTTAGATACAGAGTAAAGCTCCCTCTACACTGTCCCCATCAAACACCCCCAGGACAGGTACAGCACGGGGTTAGATACAGAGTAAAGCTCCCTCTACACTGTCCCCATCAAACACTCCCAGGACAGGTACAGCACGGGGTTAGATACAGAGTAAAGCTCCCTCTACACTGTCCCCATCAAACACTCCCAGGACAGGTACAGCACGGGGTTAGATACAGAGTAAAGCTCCCTCTACACTGTCCCCATCAAACACCCCCAGGACAGGTACAGCACGGGGTTAGATACAGAGTAAAGCTCCCTCTACACTGTCCCCATCAAACACTCCCAGGACAGGTACAGCACGGGGTTAGATACAGAGTAAAGCTCCCTCTACACTGTCCCCATCAAACACTCCCAGGACAGGTACAGCACGGGGTTAGATACAGAGTAAAGCTCCCTCTACACTGCCCCCATCAAACACTCCCAGGACAGGTACAGCACGGGGTTAGATACAGAGTAAAGCTCCCTCTACACTGTCCCCATCAAACACTCCCAGGACAGGTACAGCACGGGGTTAGATACAGAGTAAAGCTCCCTCTACACTGGCCCCCATCAAACACTCCCAGGACAGGTACAGCACGGGGTGAGATACAGAGTAAAGCTCTCTCTACACTGCCCCCATCAAACACTCCCAGGACAGGTACAGCACGGGGTTAGATACAGAGTAAAGCTCCCTCGACACTGTCCCCCATCAAACACTCCCAGGACAGGTACAGCACGGGGTTAGATACAGAGTAAAGCTCCCTCTACACTGTCCCCATCAAACACTCCCAGGACAGGTACAGCACGGGGTTAGATACAGAGTAAAGCTCCCTCTACACTGTCCCCATCAAACACTCCCAGGACAGGTACAGCACGCCCCTTTTTTTAAACCCGAAGCTAATCCCAATTGCCCACGTTTGGCCCATATCCCCCTCTACCCATCGTACCCATGTAACTGTCTAAACGCTTTTTAAAAGACAGAATTATACCTGTCTCTACTACTGCCTCTGGCAGCTTGTTCCAAACGCTCACCACCCTCTGTGTGAAAAAACTGCCCCTCTGGACCCTTTTGTATCTCTCCCCTCTCACCTTAAACCTATGCTCTCTAGTTTTAGACTCCCCTACCTTTGGGAAAAGATATTGACTATCTCGCTGATCTGTGCCCCTCATTATTTTATAGACCTCTATAAGATCACCCCTCAGCCTCCTACGCTCCAGAGAAAAAAGTCCCAGTCTATCCAGCCTCTCCTTATAACTCAAACCATCAAGTCCCGATAGCATCCTAGTAAATCTTTTCTGCACTCTTTCTAGTTTAATAATATCCTTTTGAAGTAGGCCATTTTCCAAAAGCCATATTTTTATTATCTCATCAATATTCACCTCATTAAACATATTCATTTATTGGACTGATTGGCACCATTCATAACGTGCCCACAATGCAGAGGGGAACACCCGAATGGACATTCGTTTAAATCCCCCTCTGCACAGCTGAGAGACCTTTCATTTCAAAGCCGACAAAAGATCCTTATTCTGCCCAGCAACAGCACAAAGCTGCATTTTAAACCGGCCTTTGGCCAGAAGATCGGGATATCTGCGAGTCAAGACCTGGAGTGGGTTATATGGCATAACCAGACTGTCAATAAAATATTACAGGAATAAAATGGCCAAGGCAGGCAAAGAAACTCAACAAACTAGGATAAAAAGAATAAAAGATTAGATTAAACCCCCCTACACACAGCAGGGCCAAATGACATTAACACTTAATCTCGCAAGCATAGAATACAGACACAAAACAGTAGAGATCGATTTAGATAAGGGGACACATCGAGAGGATAATGGGAAACACATTAAAACACCTGGGCAAGAACAGGCAGTCCCATTAACACGGACACACACCATACAGATGCAAATTGACAAGTCTCTCAGGGAACTTCCTGACCAGATAGGCCACTTTATAAGTATTGTAAAAATGTTTGAGCAAATGTTCCCGCTCGAATTTGGATCCCTCTAAATATCCAGAGCAAATGTATAACCATTGAGATCAATGTGGCCAAGCACTGTTTCTAAGCTGGTTACAGGGGTCTCCCTGGGATCCCAGTAATTGTACAATAAAGAAAAACACTTTGAACCTTGCCTTGCGACTCGACTTCATTGAATGCACTGGTACAAGGGATTTTTCCCTACAACACTTTCTATAATAGGGTGACCAGAATTGCACACAGTATTCTAAGTGTGGCCTTACCAATGTCTTGTACAACTTTAACAAGACGTCCCAACTCCTGTATTCAATGTTCTGACCGATGAAACCAAGCATGCTGAATGCCTTCTTCACCACTCTGTCCACCTGTGAATCCACTTTCAAGGAGCTATGAAAATGTACCCCTCGATCTCTTTGTTTTGTAACTCTCCCCAACGCCCTACCATTAACTGAGTAAGTCCTGCTCTGGTTCAATCTACCAAAATGCATCACCTCGCATTTGTCTAAATTAAACTCCATCTGCCATTTGTCAGCCCACTGGCCCAATTGATCAAGTAAAGCTCCCTCTACACTGTCCCCCATCAAACACCCCCAGGACAGGTATAGCACGGGGTTAGATACAGAGTAAAGCTCCCTCTACACTGTCCCCATCAAACACTCCCAGGACAGGTACAGCACGGGGTTAGATACAGAGTAAAGCTCCCTCTACACTGTCCCCATCAAACACTCCCAGGACAGGTACAGCACGGGGTTAGATACAGAGTAAAGCTCCCTCTACACTGTCCCCATCAAACACTCCCAGGACAGGTACAGCACGGGGTTAGATACAGAGTAAAGCTCCCTCTACACTGTCCCCCATCAAACACTCCCAGGACAGGTACAGCACAGGGTTAGATACAGAGTAAAGCTCCCTCTACACTGTCCCCATCAAACACTCCCAGGACAGGTACAGCACGGGGTTAGATACAGAGTGAAGCTCCCTCTACACTGTCCCCATCAAACACTCCCAGGACAGGTACAGCACGGGGTTAGATACAGAGTGAAGCTCCCTCTACACTGTCCCCATCAAACACTCCCAGGACAGGTACAGCACGGGGTTAGATACAGAGTAAAGCTCCCTCTACACTGTCCCCATCAAACACTCCCAGGACAGGTACAGCACGGGGTTAGATACAGAGTAAAGCTCCCTCTACACTGTCCCCATCAAACACTCCCAGGACAGGTACAGCATGGGGTGAGATACAGAGTAAAGCTCCCTCTACACTGTCCCCATCAAACACTCCCAGGACAGGTACAGCACGGGGTTAGATACAGAGTAAAGCTCCCTCTACACTGTCCCCATCAAACACTCCCAGGAAAGGTACAGCACGGGGTTAGATACAGAGTAAAGCTCCCTCTACACTGTCCCCATCAAACACACCCAGGACAGGTACAGCACGGGGTTAGATACAGAGTAAAGCTCCCTCTACACTGTCCCCATCAAACACTCCCAGGACAGGTACAGCACGGGGTTAGATACAGAGTAAAGCTCCCTCTACACTGTCCCCATCAAACACACCCAGGACAGGTACAGCACGGGGTTAGATACAGAGTAAAGCTCCCTCTACACTGTCCCCATCAAACACTCCCAGGACAGGTACAGCACGGGGTTAGATACAGAGTAAAGCTCCCTCTACACTGTCCCCATCAAACACTCCCAGGACAGGTACAGCACGGGGTTAGATACAGAGTAAAGCTCCCTCTACACTGTCCCCCATCAAACACTCCCAGGACAGGTACAGCACGGGGTTAGATACAGAGTAAAGCTCCCTCTACACTGTCCCCATCAAACACTCCCAGAACAGGAACAGCACGGGGTTAGATACAGAGTAAAGCTCCCTCTACACTGTCCCCATCAAACACTCCCAGGACAGGTACAGCACGGGGTTAGATACAGAGTAAAGCTCCCTCTACACTGTCCCCATCAAACACTCCCAGGACAGGTACAGCACGGGGTTAGATACAGAGTAAAGCTCCCTCTACACTGTCCCCATCAAACACTCCCAGGACAGGTACAGCACGGGGTTAGATACAGAGTAAAGCTCCCTCTACACTGTCCCCATCAAACACTCCCAGGACAGGTACAGCACGGGGTTAGATACAGAGTAAAGCTCCCTCTACACTGTCCCACATCAAACACTCCCAGGACAGGTACAGCACGGGGTTAGATACAGAGTAAAGCTCCCTCTACACTGTCCCCATCAAACACTCCCAGGACAGGTACAGCACGGGGTTAGATACAGAGTAAAGCTCCCTCTACACTGTCCCCCATCAAACACTCCCAGGACAGGTACAGCACAGGGTTAGATACAGAGTAAAGCTCCCTCTACACTGTCCCCATCAAACACTCCCAGGACAGGTACAGCACGGGGTTAGATACAGAGTAAAGCTCCCTCTACACTGTCCCCATCAAACACTCCCAGGACAGGTACAGCACGGGGTTAGATACAGAGTAAAGCTCCCTCTACACTGTCCCCATCAAACACTCCCAGGACAGGTACAGCATGGGGTGAGATACAGAGTAAAGCTCCCTCTACACTGTCCCCATCAAACACTCCCAGGACAGGTACAGCACGGGGTTAGATACAGAGTAAAGCTCCCTCTACACTGTCCCCATCAAACACTCCCAGGACAGGTACAGCACGGGGTTAGATACAGAGTAAAGCTCCCTCTACACTGTCCCCATCAAACACACCCAGGACAGGTACAGCACGGGGTTAGATACAGAGTAAAGCTCCCTCTACACTGTCCCCATCAAACACTCCCAGGACAGGTACAGCACGGGGTTAGATACAGAGTAAAGCTCCCTCTACACTGTCCCCATCAAACACACCCAGGACAGGTACAGCACGGGGTTAGATACAGAGTAAAGCTCCCTCTACACTGTCCCCATCAAACACTCCCAGAACAGGAACAGCACGGGGTTAGATACAGAGTAAAGCACCCTCTACACTGTCCCCATCAAACACTCCCAGGACAGGTACAGCACGGGGTTAGATACAGAGTAAAGCTCCCTCTACACTGTCCCCATCAAACACTCCCAGGACAGGTACAGCACGGGGTTAGATACAGAGTAAAGCTCCCTCTACACTGTCCCCATCAAACACTCCCAGGACAGGTACAGCACGGGGTTAGATACAGAGTAAAGCTCCCTCTACACTGTCCCCATCAAACACTCCCAGGACAGGTACAGCACGGGGTTAGATACAGAGTAAAGCTCCCTCTACACTGTCCCCCATCAAACACTCCCAGGACAGGTACAGCACGGGGTTAGATACAGAGTAAAGCTCCCTCTACACTGTCCCCATCAAACACTCCCAGAACAGGAACAGCACGGGGTTAGATACAGAGTAAAGCTCCCTCTACACTGTCCCCATCAAACACTCCCAGGACAGGTACAGCACGGGGTTAGATACAGAGTAAAGCTCCCTCTACACTGTCCCCATCAAACACTCCCAGGACAGGTACAGCACGGGGTTAGATACAGAGTAAAGCTCCCTCTACACTGTCCCCCATCAAACACTCCCAGGACAGGTACAGCACGGGGTTAGATACAGAGTAAAGCTCCCTCTACACTGTCCCCATCAAACACTCCCAGAACAGGAACAGCACGGGGTTAGATACAGAGTAAAGCTCCCTCTACACTGTCCCCATCAAACACTCCCAGGACAGGTACAGCACGGGGTTAGATACAGAGTAAAGCTCCCTCTACACTGTCCCCATCAAACACTCCCAGGACAGGTACAGCACGGGGTTAGATACAGAGTAAAGCTCCCTCTACACTGTCCCCATCAAACACTCCCAGGACAGGTACAGCACGGGGTTAGATACAGAGTAAAGCTCCCTCTACACTGTCCCCATCAAACACTCCCAGGACAGGTACAGCACGGGGTTAGATACAGAGTAAAGCTCCCTCTACACTGTCCCACATCAAACACTCCCAGGACAGGTACAGCACGGGGTTAGATACAGAGTAAAGCTCCCTCTACACTGTCCCCATCAAACACTCCCAGGACAGGTACAGCACGGGGTTAGATACAGAGTGAAGCTCCCTCTACACTGTCCCCTATCAAACACTCCCAGGACAGGTACAGCACGGGGTTAGATACAGAGTGAAGCTCCCTCTACACTGTCCCCATCAGACACTCCCAGGACAGGTACAGCACGGGGTTAGATACAGAGTGAAGCTCCCTCGACACTGTCCCCATCAAACACTCCCAGGACAGGTACAGCACGGGGTTAGATACAGAGTAAAGCTCCCTCTACACTGTCCCCATCAAACACTCCCAGGACAGGTACAGCACGGGGTTAGATACAGAGTGAAGCTCCCTCTACACTGTCCCCCATCAAACACTCCCAGGACAGGTACAGCACGGGGTTAGATACAGAGTAAAGCTCCCTCTACACTGACCCCATCAAACACTCCCAGGACAGGTACAGCACGGGGTTAGATACAGAGTGAAGCTCCCTCTACACTGTCCCCCATCAAACACTCCCAGGACAGGTACAGCACGGGGTTAGATACAGAGTAAAGCTCCCTCTACACTGACCCCATCAAACACTCCCAGGACAGGTACAGCACGGGGTTAGATACAGAGTGAAGCTCCCTCTACACTGTCCCCCATCAAACACTCCCAGGACAGGTACAGCACGGGGTTAGATACAGAGTGAAGCTCCCTCTACACTGTCCCCATCAAACACACCCGGCACAGTAGCACAGTGGTTCGCACTGCTTCTTCACAGCACCAAGGTCCTGGGTTCGATCCCTGGCTTACATAAGAACATAAGAAATAGGAGCAGGAGTAGGCCATCTAGCCCCTCGAGCCTGCCCCGCCATTCAATAAGATCATGGCTGATCTGACGTGGATCAGTACCACTTACCCGCCTGATCCCCATAACCCTTAATTCCCTTACCGATCAGGAATCCATCCATCCGCGCTTTAAACATATTCAGCGAGGTAGCCTCCACCACCTCAGTGGGCAGAGAATTCCAGAGATTCACCACCCTCTGGGAGAAGAAGTTCCTCCTCAACTCTGTCTTAAACCGACCCCCCTTTATTTTGAGGCTGTGTCCTCTAGTTTTAACTTCCTTACTAAGTGGAAAGAATCTCTCCGCCTCCACCCTATCCAGCCCCCGCATTATCTTATAAGTCTCCATAAGATCCCCCCTCATCCTTCTAAACTCCAACGAGTACAAACCCAATCTCCTCAGCCTCTCCTCATAATCCAAACCCCTCATCTCCGGTATCAACCTGGTGAACCTTCTCTGCACTCCCTCCAATGCCAATATATCCTTCCTCATATAAGGGGACCAATACTGCACACAGTATTCCAGCTGCGGCCTCACCAATGCCCTGTACAGGTGCATCAAGACATCCCTGCTTTTATATTCTATCCCCCTCGCGATATAGGCCAACATCCCATTTGCCTTCTTGATCACCTGTTGTACCTGCAGACTGGGCTTTTGCGTCTCATGCGCAAGGACCCCCAGGTCCCTTTGCACGGTAGCATGTTTTAATTTGTTTCCATTGAGATAGTAATCCCATTTGTTATTATTTCCTCCAAAGTGTATAACCTCGCATTTATCAACGTTATACTCCATTTGCCATATCCTCGCCCACTCACTCAGCCTGTCCAAATCTCTCTGCAGATCTTCTCCGTCCTCCACACGATTCACTTTTCCACTTATCTTTGTGTCGTCTGCAAACTTCGTTACCCTACACTCCGTCCCCTCCTCCAGATCATCTATATAAATGGTAAATAGTTGCGGCCCGAGTACCGATCCCTGCGGCACGCCACTAGTTACCTTCCTCCAACCGGAAAAACACCCATTTATTCCGACTCTTTGCTTCCTGTCGGATAGCCAGTCCCCAATCCACTTTAACACACTACCCCCAACTCCGTGTGCCCTAATCTTCTTCAGCAGCCTTTTATGGGGCACCTTATCAAACGCCTTTTGGAAATCCAAAAACACCGCATCCACCGGTTCTCCTCCATCAACCGCCCTAGTCACATCTTCATAAAAATCCAACATGTTCGTCAAGCACGACTTTCCCCTCATGAATCCATGCTGCGTCTGATTGATCGAACCATTTCTATCCAGATGCCCTGCTATCTCCTCTTTAATAATGGATTCCAGCATTTTCCCTACTACAGACGTTAAGCTGACCGGCCTATAGTTACCCGCCTTTTGTCTCCTTCCTTTTTTAAACAGCGGCGTAACATTAGCCGTTTTCCAATCAACCGGCACTACCCCAGAATGCAACGAGTTTTGATAAATAATCACTAACGCATCCACTATTACCTCTGACATTTCTTTCAATACCCTGGGATGCATTCCATCCGGACCCGGGGACTTGTCCACCTTCAGTCCCATTAGTCTACCCAGCACTGCCTCTCTGGTAACATTAATTGTATTAAGTATTTCTCCTGCTGCCAACCCTCTATCGTTAATATTTGGCAAACTATTTGTGTCCTCCACCGTGAAGACCGACACAAAAAACTTATTTAAAGACTCAGCCATATCCTCATTTCCCACTATTAACTCCCCCCTCTCGTCCTCCAAGGGTCCAACATTCACTCTAGCCACTCTATTCCTTTTTATATATTTATAAAAACTTTTACTATCATTTTTTATATTAATTGCTAGCCTAGCTTATAGAACATAGAACATAGAAAGCCACAGCACAAACAGACCCTTCGGCCCACAAGTTGCGCCGATCACATCCCCACCTCTAGGCCTATCTATAGCCCTCAATCCCATTAAATCCCATGTACTCATCCAGAAGTCTCTTAAAAGACCCCAACGAGTTTGCCTCCACCACCACCGACGTCAGCCGATTCCACTCACCCACCACCCTCTGAGTGAAAAACCTACCCCTGACATCTCCTCTGTACCTACCCCCCAGCACCTTAAACCTGTGTCCTCTCGTAGCAACCATTTCAGCCCTTGGAAATAGCCTCTGAGAGTCTACCCTATCCAGACCTCTCAACATCTTGTAAACCTCTATCAGGTCACCTCTCATCCTTCGTCTCTCCAGGGAGAAGAGACCAAGCTCCCTCAACCTATCCTCATAAGGCATGCCCCCCAATCCAGGCAACATCCTTGTAAATCTCCTCTGCACCCTTTCAATGGCTTCAACATCCTTCCTGTAATGAGGTTACCAGAACTGCGCGCAGTACTCCAAGTGGGGTCTAACCAGGGTCCTATAAAGCTGCAGCATTATCTCCCGACTCCTAAACTCAATCCCTCGATTAATGAAGGCTAGTACGCCGTACGCCTTCTTGACCGCATCCTCCACCTGCGAGGCCGATTTAAGAGTCCTATGGACCCGGACCCCAAGGTCCTTCTGATCCTCTACACTGCTAAGAATGGTACCCTTCATATTATACTGCTGCTTCATCCCATTGGATCTGCCAAAATGGATCACTACACACTTATCCGGGTTGAAGTCCATCTGCCACTTCTCCGCCCAGTCTTGCATTCTATCTATGTCTCGCTGCAACTTCTGACATCCCTCCAAACTATCCACAACACCACCTACCTTGGTGTCGTCAGCAAACTTACCAACCCATCCCATACTTCATAGTCTATTCTTTCCTTTCTTTATCGCTTTCTTAGTCTCTCTTTGTTGTTTCTTAAATTTTTCCCAATCACTTGTTTCTCCACTATTTTTGGCCACTCTGTACGCAGCTGTTTTTATTTTAATACTCTCCTTTATTTCCTTCGTTATCCACGGCTGGTTCTCCCTTTTCTTACAATCCTTGTTTTTTGCTGGAATATATTTTTGCTGAGAACTGAAAAGGATCTCCTTAAAAATCCTCCACTGTTCCTCAGCTATCCTACCTGCCAGCCTGCTCTCCCAGTCTACCTTAGCCAATTCATCCCTCATCCTATCATATTTCCCTCTGTTCGAACAGAGGACACTGGTTTGGGACCAAACTTTCTCCTCTTCCATCTGAATCAGAAATTCGACCATATTGTGGTCACTAGACCCAAGAGGGTCCTTCACAATAAGATCCTTAATTCTACCTACCTCGTTACACAATACCAGATCCAAAATAGCTCGTTCCCTCGTCGGTTCCGTAACATGCTGTTCAAGGAAACTATCCCGACAGCATTCTAAGAACTCTTCCTCCATTCCACCCTTACCGACTTGAGTCTGCCAGTCAATGTGCATGTTGAAGTCCCCCATGATTATTGCCGTTCCGTTTTTACACGCATCCCTTATCTGCTTGTTTATAGCCCTCCCTACCTCAACATTATTATTTGGGGGCCTATATACCACACCTACTAGTGTCTTTCTCCCTCTACTATTCCTCATCTCTACCCATAATGATTCCACGTTTTGTTCCTCAGAGCCTATGTCATCCCTCAGTACTACCCTGATATTATCTCTTATTAATAGCGCGACCCCATCACCTTTTCCTTCCTGTCTATTCTTCCTAAATGCCTGATACCCCTGGATATTCATCTCCCAGTCCTGGTCACCTTTCAGCCACGTTTCTGTAATGGCCACTAGATCGTACCCACTTGTGCTGATTTGCACCATCAACTCACTTGGGTCACTGTCTGTGTGGAGTCTGCACGTTCTCCCCGTGTCTGCGTGGGTTTCCTCCTGGAGCCCCGGTTTCCTCCCTCAGTCAGAAAGACGTGCTGATTAGGTGCATTAACCCGAACAGCTGCCGGACTGTGGCGACGAGGGGAATTTCACAATAACTTCATTGCAGTGTTAATGTAAGCCTTACTTGTGACACTAATAAATAAACTTTAACTTTACTTTTACTTTACACCCAGGACAGGTACAGCACGGGGTTAGATACAGATTTAAAGCTCCCTCTACACTGTCCCCATCAAACACTCCCAGGACAGGTACAGCATGGGGTTAGATACAGAGTAAAGCTCCCTCTACACTGTCCCCATCAAACACTCCCAGGACAGGTACAGCACGGGGTTAGATACAGAGTAAAGCTCCCTCTACACTGTCCCCATCAAACACTCCCAGGACAGGTACAGCACGGGGTTAGAACATAGAACATAGAAAGCCACAGCACAAACAGGCCCTTCGGCCCACAAGTTGCGCCGATCACATCCCCACCTCTAGGCCTATCTATAGCTCTCAATCCCATTAAATCCCATGTACTCATCCAGAAGTCTCTTAAAAGACCCCAACGAGTTTGCCTCCACCACCACCGACGTCAGCCGATTCCACTCACCCACCACCCTCTGAGTGAAAAACTTACCCCTGACATCCCCCCTGTACCTACCCCCCAGCACCTTAAACCTGTGTCCTCTCGTAGCAACCATTTCAGCCCTTGGAAATAGCCTCTGAGAGTCCACCCTATCCAGACCCCTCAACATCTTGTAAACCTCTATCAGGTCACCTCTCATCCTTCGTCTCTCCAGGGAGAAGAGACCAAGTTCCCTCAACCTATCCTCATAAGGCATGCCCCCCAATCCAGGCAACATCCTTGTAAATCTCCTCTGCACCCTTTCAATGGCTTCAACATCTTTCCTGTAATGAGGTGACCAGAACTGCGCGCAGTACTCCAAGTGGGGTCTAACCAGGGTCCTATAAAGCTGCAGCATTATCTCCCGACTCCTAAACTCAATCCCTCGATTAATGAAGGCTAGTACGCCATACGCCTTCTTGACCGCATCCTCCACCTGCGAGGCCGATTTAAGAGTCCTATGGACCCGGACCCCAAGGTCCTTCTGATCCTCTACACTGCTAAGAATGGTACCCTTCATTTTATACTGCTGCTCCATCCCATTGGATCTGCCAAAATGGATCACTACACACTTATCCGGGTTGAAGTCCATCTGCCACTTCTCCGCCCAGTCTTGCATTCTATCTATGTCTCGCTGCAACTTCTGACATCCCTCCAAACTATCCACAACACCACCTACCTTGGTGTCGTCAGCAAACTTACCAACCCATCCCTCCACTTCCTCATCCAGGTCATTTATGAAAATGACAAACAGCAAGGGTCCCAGAACAGATCCCTGGGGCACTCCACTGGTCACTGACCTCCATGCAGAGAAAGACCCCTCCACAGCCACTCTCTGCCTTCTGCAGGCAAGCCAGTTCTGGATCCACAAGGCAACAGCCCCTTGGATCCCATGCCCTCTCACTTTCTCAAGAAGTCTTGCATGGGGGACCTTATCGAACGCTTTGCTGAAGTCCATATAGACCACATCCACCGCTCTTCCTTCGTCAATGTGCTTGGTCACATTTTCAAAGAACTCAACCAGGCTCGTAAGGCACGACCTGCCCCTGACAAAGCCGTGCTGACTACTTTTGATCATACTAAACTTCTCTAGATGGTCATAAATCCTGTCTCTCAGGATCCTCTCCATCAACTTACCAACCACTGAGGTTAGACTCACCGGTCGGTTAGATACAGAGTAAAGCTCCCTCTACACTGTCCCCATCAAACACTCCCAGGACAGGTACAGCACGGGGTTAGATACAGAGTAAAGCTCCCTCTACACTGTCCCCATCAAACACTCCCAGGACAGGTACAGCACGGGGTTAGATACAGAGTAAAGCTCCCTCTACACTGTCCCCATCAAACACTCCCAGGACAGGTACAGCACGGGGTTAGTATTCCGCTTTGGATACGGTTGAGGGAGACGACATACCAGTGGTGAGCCGCAGTGAGAGGATCTCCGGCACTGAGTCCGTCCCTGTGGCTCAGGAGGGTAAGGAGGAGAGCGGGAGGGCAATAGTTATTGGGGACTCGTTAGTTAGAGGGATAGATAGGAGGTTCTGTGGCAGCAAAAGAGACTCGAGGATGGTTTGTTGCCTACCGGATGCCAGGGTCCGTGACGTCTCGGACCGTGTTTTCCGGATTCTTAAGGGGGAGGGGAAACAGTCACAAGTCGTGGTACACATTGGTACCAACGACATAGGTAGGAGAGGGGACGGGGATTTAAAACAGGAATTTCGGGAGCTGGGCTGGAAGCTGAGAGCAAAGACAAAACATGTGGTCATCTCTGGTACGCTACCGGTGCCACGTGATAGCGAGTTGAGGAACAGGGAGAGAGTGCAGTTAAACATGTGGTTGCAGGGATGGTGTAGGAGGGAGGGTTTCAGATACGTGGATCATTGGAACACGTTCTGGGGAAGGTGGGACCTGTACAAACAGGACGGGGTGCACCTGAACCAGAGGGGCACCAATATCCTCGGAGGGCAATTTGCTACGGCTCTTCAGGGGGGTTTAAACTAATTTGTCAGGGGAGTGGGAAAAGGAGTTGTAGTCCAGAAGTCAGTGTTGAGGGTGGTGAGGTATTGGGGAAGGTATCAAGGTCAAGGGTGGGTACCGGTAGACAGGAAGGTGGGTTGAAGTGTGTATACTTCAATGCAAGGAGCATCCGGAACAAGGTGGATGAACTTGGGGCGTGGATTGCTACTTGGGACTACGATGTTGTGGCCATTACGGAGACGTGGGTAGAACAAGGACAGGAATGGTTGTTGGACGTTCCGGGGTATAGATGTTTCAGTAAGTGTAGGGAAGCTGGTAAAAGAGGTGGAGGAGTAGCATTGTTAATCAAGGATAGTTTAACGGCTGCGGAAAAGCACTTTGAGGGGGATATGCACACTGAGGTAATATGGGCTGCAGTTAGAAACAGGAAAGGAGCGGTCACGTTGTTAGGAGTTTACTATAGGCCCCCAAATAGTAATAGAGATGTGGAGGAAGAAATTGCTAAGCAGATTATGGATACGTGTGGGGGTCACAGGGTAGTTGTCATGGGGGACTTTAACTTTCCAAATATTGATTGGAACCTTTGTAGGTCAAATAGTTTGGATGGGGCACTTTTTGTGCAGTGTGTGCAGGAGGGTTTCCTGACACAATATGTGGATAGGCCGACAAGGGGTGAGGCCACATTGGATTTGGTACTGGGAAATGAACCGGGCCAAGTGTTAGATTTGGTTGTGGGAGAGAACTTTGGAGATAGTGACCACAATTCGGTGTCTTTTGTTATTGCAATGGAGAGGGATAGGGCCGGACGGCAGGGCAAGGCTTACAATTGGGGGAGAGGTAATTATGATGCGATTAGGCAAGAATTAGGGGGCATAAGATGGGAACAGAAACTGTCAGGGAAAGGCACTGATGAAAAGTGGAACTTTTTCAAGGAACAAATACTGGGTGTCCTTGATAGGTATGTCCCTGTCAGGCAGGGAGGAAATGGCCGAGTGAGGGAACCGTGGTTCACAAAAGAGGTGGAATGTCTTGTGAAAAGGAAGGGGGAAGCTTATGTAGGGATGAGGAAACAAGGTTCAGATGGCTCGATTGAGGGTTACAAATTAGCAAGGAATGAGCTGAAAAAGGGGCTGAGGAGAGCTAGGAGGGGACATGAGAAGTCCTTGGCGGGTCGGATCAAGGAAAACCCCAAGGCTTTTTACTCTTATGTGAGGAATAAAAGAATGACCAGGGTGAGGTTAGGGCCGGTCAAGGACAGTGGTGGGAACTTGTGTATGGAATCAGTAGAGATAGGCGAGGTGATGAATGAATACTTTTCTTCAGTGTTCACCAAGGAGAGGGGCCATGTTTTTGGGGAAGAGAAGGTGTTACTGGCTAATAGGCTGGAGGAAATAGATGTTCGGAGGGAGGATGTATTGGCAGTTTTGAATAAACTGAAGGTCGATAAGTCCCCTGGGCCTGATGAAATGTATCCTAGGATTCTTTGGGAGGCGAGGGATGAGATTGCAGAGCCTTTGGCTTTGATCTTTGGGTCCTCGCTGTCCACGGGGATGGTGCCAGAGGACTGGAGAGTGGCAAATGTTGTTCCTCTGTTTAAGAAAGGGAATAGAAATGACCCTGGTAATTATAGACCGGTTAGTCTGACTTCGGTGGTTGGTAAATTGATGGAAAAGGTCCTTAGGGATGGGATTTACGACCATTTAGAAAGATGCGGATTAATCCGGGATAGTCAGCACGGATTTGTGAAGGGCAAATCGTGCCTCACAAATTTGATAGAATTTTTTGAGGAGGTAACTAGGTGTGTTGATGAAGGTAGGGCGGTTGATGTCATATACATGGATTTTCGTAAGGCGTTTGACAAGTTCCCCCATGGTCGGCTTATGATGAAAGTAAGGAGGTGTGGGATAGAGGGAAAGTTGGCCGATTGGATAGGTAACTGGCTATCTGATCGAAGACAGAGGGTGGTGGTGGATGGAAAATTTTCGGACTGGAGGCAGGTTGCTAGCGGAGTGCCGCAGGGATCGGTGCTTGGTCCTCTGCTCTTTGTGATTTTTATTAATGACTTAGAGGAGGGGGCTGAAGGGTGGATCAGTAAATTTGCTGATGACACCAAGATTGGTGGAGTAGTGGATGAGGTGGAGGGCTGTTGTAGGCTGCAAAGAGACATAGATAGGATGCAAAGCTGGGCTGAAAAATGGCAAATGGAGTTTAACCCTGATAAATGTGAGGTGATTCATTTTGGTCGGACAAATTTAAATGTGGATTACAGGGTCAAAGGTAGGGTTCTGAAGACTGTGGAGGAACAGAGAGATCTTGGGGTCCATATCCACAGATCTCTAAAGGTTGCCACTCAAGTGGATAGAGCTGTGAAGAAGGCCTATAGTGTGTTAGCTTTTATTAACAGGGGGTTGGAGTTTAAGAGCCGTGGGGTTATGCTGCAACTGTACAGGACCTTGGTGAGACCGCATTTGGAATATTGCGTGCAGTTCTGGTCACCTCACTATAAGAAGGATGTGGAAGCGCTGGAAAGAGTGCAGAGGAGATTTACCAGGATGCTGCCTGGTTTGGAGTGTCGGTCTTATGAGGAAAGGTTGAGGGAGCTGGGGCTGTTCTCTCTGGAGCGGAGGAGATTGAGGGGAGACTTAATAGAGGTTTATAAAATGATGAAGGGGATAGATCGAGTGAACGTTCAAAGACTATTTCCTCGGGTGGATGGAGCTATTACAAGGGGGCATAACTATAGGGTTCATGGTGGGAGATATAGGAAGGATATCAGAGGTAGGTTCTTCACGCAGAGAGTGGTTGGGGTGTGGAATGGACTGCCTGCAGTGATAGTGGAGTCAGACACTTTAGGAACATTTAAGCGGTTATTGGATAGGCACATGGAGCACACCAGGATGGTAGGGAGTGGGATAGCTTGATCTTGGTTTCAGATGAAGGTCGGCACAACATCGTGGGCCGAAGGGCCTGTTCTGTGCTGTACTGTTCTATGTTCTATGTTCTAGATACAGAGTAAAGCTCTCGCTACACTGTCCCCATCAAACACTCCCAGGACAGGTACAGCACGGGGTTAGATACAGAGTAAAGCTCCCACTACACTGTCCCCATCAAACACTCCCAGGACAGGTACAGCACGGGGTTAGATACAGAGTAAAGCTCCCTCTACACTGTCCCCATCAAACACTCCCAGGACAGGTACAGCACGGGGTTAGATACAGAGTAAAGCTCCCTCTACACTGTCCCCATCAAACACTCCCAGGACAGGTACAGCATGGGGTTAGATACAGAGTAAAGCTCCCTCTACACTGTCCCCCATCAAACACTCCCAGGACAGGTACAGCACGGGGTTAGATACAGAGTAAAGCTCCGTCGACACTGCCCCCATCAAACACTCCCAGGACAGGTACAGCACGGGGTTAGATACAGAGTGAAGCTCCCTCTACACTGTCCCCATCAAACACTCCCAGGACAGGTACAGCACGGGGTTAGATACAGAGTAAAGCTCCCACTACACTGTCCCCATCAAACACTCCCAGGACAGGTACAGCACGGGGTTAGATACAGAGTAAAGCTCCCTCTCCACTGTCCCCATCAAACACTCCCAGGACAGGTACAGCACGGGGTTAGATACAGAGTAAAGCTCCCTCTACACTGTCCCCATCAAACACTCCCAGGACAGGTACAGCACGGGGTTAGATACAGAGTAAAGCTCCCTCTACACTGTCCCCATCAAACACACCCAGGACAGGTACAGCACGGGGTTAGATACAGAGTAAAGCTCCCTCTACACTGTCCCCATCAAACACTCCCAGGACAGGTACAGCACGGGGTTAGATACAGAGTAAAGCTCCCTCTACACTGTCCCCATCAAACACACCCAGGACAGGTACAGCACGGGGTTAGATACAGAGTAAAGCTCCCTCTACACTGTCCCCATCAAACACTCCCAGAACAGGAACAGCACGGGGTTAGATACAGAGTAAAGCACCCTCTACACTGTCCCCATCAAACACTCCCAGGACAGGTACAGCACGGGGTTAGATACAGAGTAAAGCTCCCTCTACACTGTCCCCATCAAACACTCCCAGGACAGGTACAGCACGGGGTTAGATACAGAGTAAAGCTCCCTCTACACTGTCCCCATCAAACACTCCCAGGACAGGTACAGCACGGGGTTAGATACAGAGTAAAGCTCCCTCTACACTGTCCCCATCAAACACTCCCAGGACAGGTACAGCACGGGGTTAGATACAGAGTAAAGCTCCCTCTACACTGTCCCCCATCAAACACTCCCAGGACAGGTACAGCACGGGGTTAGATACAGAGTAAAGCTCCCTCTACACTGTCCCCATCAAACACTCCCAGAACAGGAACAGCACGGGGTTAGATACAGAGTAAAGCTCCCTCTACACTGTCCCCATCAAACACTCCCAGGACAGGTACAGCACGGGGTTAGATACAGAGTAAAGCTCCCTCTACACTGTCCCCATCAAACACTCCCAGGACAGGTACAGCACGGGGTTAGATACAGAGTAAAGCTCCCTCTACACTGTCCCCCATCAAACACTCCCAGGACAGGTACAGCACGGGGTTAGATACAGAGTAAAGCTCCCTCTACACTGTCCCCATCAAACACTCCCAGAACAGGAACAGCACGGGGTTAGATACAGAGTAAAGCTCCCTCTACACTGTCCCCATCAAACACTCCCAGGACAGGTACAGCACGGGGTTAGATACAGAGTAAAGCTCCCTCTACACTGTCCCCATCAAACACTCCCAGGACAGGTACAGCACGGGGTTAGATACAGAGTAAAGCTCCCTCTACACTGTCCCCATCAAACACTCCCAGGACAGGTACAGCACGGGGTTAGATACAGAGTAAAGCTCCCTCTACACTGTCCCCATCAAACACTCCCAGGACAGGTACAGCACGGGGTTAGATACAGAGTAAAGCTCCCTCTACACTGTCCCACATCAAACACTCCCAGGACAGGTACAGCACGGGGTTAGATACAGAGTAAAGCTCCCTCTACACTGTCCCCATCAAACACTCCCAGGACAGGTACAGCACGGGGTTAGATACAGAGTGAAGCTCCCTCTACACTGTCCCCTATCAAACACTCCCAGGACAGGTACAGCACGGGGTTAGATACAGAGTGAAGCTCCCTCTACACTGTCCCCATCAGACACTCCCAGGACAGGTACAGCACGGGGTTAGATACAGAGTGAAGCTCCCTCGACACTGTCCCCATCAAACACTCCCAGGACAGGTACAGCACGGGGTTAGATACAGAGTAAAGCTCCCTCTACACTGTCCCCATCAAACACTCCCAGGACAGGTACAGCACGGGGTTAGATACAGAGTGAAGCTCCCTCTACACTGTCCCCCATCAAACACTCCCAGGACAGGTACAGCACGGGGTTAGATACAGAGTAAAGCTCCCTCTACACTGACCCCATCAAACACTCCCAGGACAGGTACAGCACGGGGTTAGATACAGAGTGAAGCTCCCTCTACACTGTCCCCCATCAAACACTCCCAGGACAGGTACAGCACGGGGTTAGATACAGAGTAAAGCTCCCTCTACACTGACCCCATCAAACACTCCCAGGACAGGTACAGCACGGGGTTAGATACAGAGTGAAGCTCCCTCTACACTGTCCCCCATCAAACACTCCCAGGACAGGTACAGCACGGGGTTAGATACAGAGTGAAGCTCCCTCTACACTGTCCCCATCAAACACACCCGGCACAGTAGCACAGTGGTTCGCACTGCTTCTTCACAGCACCAAGGTCCTGGGTTCGATCCCTGGCTTACATAAGAACATAAGAAATAGGAGCAGGAGTAGGCCATCTAGCCCCTCGAGCCTGCCCCGCCATTCAATAAGATCATGGCTGATCTGACGTGGATCAGTACCACTTACCCGCCTGATCCCCATAACCCTTAATTCCCTTACCGATCAGGAATCCATCCATCCGCGCTTTAAACATATTCAGCGAGGTAGCCTCCACCACCTCAGTGGGCAGAGAATTCCAGAGATTCACCACCCTCTGGGAGAAGAAGTTCCTCCTCAACTCTGTCTTAAACCGACCCCCCTTTATTTTGAGGCTGTGTCCTCTAGTTTTAACTTCCTTACTAAGTGGAAAGAATCTCTCCGCCTCCACCCTATCCAGCCCCCGCATTATCTTATAAGTCTCCATAAGATCCCCCCTCATCCTTCTAAACTCCAACGAGTACAAACCCAATCTCCTCAGCCTCTCCTCATAATCCAAACCCCTCATCTCCGGTATCAACCTGGTGAACCTTCTCTGCACTCCCTCCAATGCCAATATATCCTTCCTCATATAAGGGGACCAATACTGCACACAGTATTCCAGCTGCGGCCTCACCAATGCCCTGTACAGGTGCATCAAGACATCCCTGCTTTTATATTCTATCCCCCTCGCGATATAGGCCAACATCCCATTTGCCTTCTTGATCACCTGTTGTACCTGCAGACTGGGCTTTTGCGTCTCATGCGCAAGGACCCCCAGGTCCCTTTGCACGGTAGCATGTTTTAATTTGTTTCCATTGAGATAGTAATCCCATTTGTTATTATTTCCTCCAAAGTGTATAACCTCGCATTTATCAACGTTATACTCCATTTGCCATATCCTCGCCCACTCACTCAGCCTGTCCAAATCTCTCTGCAGATCTTCTCCGTCCTCCACACGATTCACTTTTCCACTTATCTTTGTGTCGTCTGCAAACTTCGTTACCCTACACTCCGTCCCCTCCTCCAGATCATCTATATAAATGGTAAATAGTTGCGGCCCGAGTACCGATCCCTGCGGCACGCCACTAGTTACCTTCCTCCAACCGGAAAAACACCCATTTATTCCGACTCTTTGCTTCCTGTCGGATAGCCAGTCCCCAATCCACTTTAACACACTACCCCCAACTCCGTGTGCCCTAATCTTCTTCAGCAGCCTTTTATGGGGCACCTTATCAAACGCCTTTTGGAAATCCAAAAACACCGCATCCACCGGTTCTCCTCCATCAACCGCCCTAGTCACATCTTCATAAAAATCCAACATGTTCGTCAAGCACGACTTTCCCCTCATGAATCCATGCTGCGTCTGATTGATCGAACCATTTCTATCCAGATGCCCTGCTATCTCCTCTTTAATAATGGATTCCAGCATTTTCCCTACTACAGACGTTAAGCTGACCGGCCTATAGTTACCCGCCTTTTGTCTCCTTCCTTTTTTAAACAGCGGCGTAACATTAGCCGTTTTCCAATCAACCGGCACTACCCCAGAATGCAACGAGTTTTGATAAATAATCACTAACGCATCCACTATTACCTCTGACATTTCTTTCAATACCCTGGGATGCATTCCATCCGGACCCGGGGACTTGTCCACCTTCAGTCCCATTAGTCTACCCAGCACTGCCTCTCTGGTAACATTAATTGTATTAAGTATTTCTCCTGCTGCCAACCCTCTATCGTTAATATTTGGCAAACTATTTGTGTCCTCCACCGTGAAGACCGACACAAAAAACTTATTTAAAGACTCAGCCATATCCTCATTTCCCACTATTAACTCCCCCCTCTCGTCCTCCAAGGGTCCAACATTCACTCTAGCCACTCTATTCCTTTTTATATATTTATAAAAACTTTTACTATCATTTTTTATATTAATTGCTAGCCTAGCTTATAGAACATAGAACATAGAAAGCCACAGCACAAACAGACCCTTCGGCCCACAAGTTGCGCCGATCACATCCCCACCTCTAGGCCTATCTATAGCCCTCAATCCCATTAAATCCCATGTACTCATCCAGAAGTCTCTTAAAAGACCCCAACGAGTTTGCCTCCACCACCACCGACGTCAGCCGATTCCACTCACCCACCACCCTCTGAGTGAAAAACCTACCCCTGACATCTCCTCTGTACCTACCCCCCAGCACCTTAAACCTGTGTCCTCTCGTAGCAACCATTTCAGCCCTTGGAAATAGCCTCTGAGAGTCTACCCTATCCAGACCTCTCAACATCTTGTAAACCTCTATCAGGTCACCTCTCATCCTTCGTCTCTCCAGGGAGAAGAGACCAAGCTCCCTCAACCTATCCTCATAAGGCATGCCCCCCAATCCAGGCAACATCCTTGTAAATCTCCTCTGCACCCTTTCAATGGCTTCAACATCCTTCCTGTAATGAGGTTACCAGAACTGCGCGCAGTACTCCAAGTGGGGTCTAACCAGGGTCCTATAAAGCTGCAGCATTATCTCCCGACTCCTAAACTCAATCCCTCGATTAATGAAGGCTAGTACGCCGTACGCCTTCTTGACCGCATCCTCCACCTGCGAGGCCGATTTAAGAGTCCTATGGACCCGGACCCCAAGGTCCTTCTGATCCTCTACACTGCTAAGAATGGTACCCTTCATATTATACTGCTGCTTCATCCCATTGGATCTGCCAAAATGGATCACTACACACTTATCCGGGTTGAAGTCCATCTGCCACTTCTCCGCCCAGTCTTGCATTCTATCTATGTCTCGCTGCAACTTCTGACATCCCTCCAAACTATCCACAACACCACCTACCTTGGTGTCGTCAGCAAACTTACCAACCCATCCCATACTTCATAGTCTATTCTTTCCTTTCTTTATCGCTTTCTTAGTCTCTCTTTGTTGTTTCTTAAATTTTTCCCAATCACTTGTTTCTCCACTATTTTTGGCCACTCTGTACGCAGCTGTTTTTATTTTAATACTCTCCTTTATTTCCTTCGTTATCCACGGCTGGTTCTCCCTTTTCTTACAATCCTTGTTTTTTGCTGGAATATATTTTTGCTGAGAACTGAAAAGGATCTCCTTAAAAATCCTCCACTGTTCCTCAGCTATCCTACCTGCCAGCCTGCTCTCCCAGTCTACCTTAGCCAATTCATCCCTCATCCTATCATATTTCCCTCTGTTCGAACAGAGGACACTGGTTTGGGACCAAACTTTCTCCTCTTCCATCTGAATCAGAAATTCGACCATATTGTGGTCACTAGACCCAAGAGGGTCCTTCACAATAAGATCCTTAATTCTACCTACCTCGTTACACAATACCAGATCCAAAATAGCTCGTTCCCTCGTCGGTTCCGTAACATGCTGTTCAAGGAAACTATCCCGACAGCATTCTAAGAACTCTTCCTCCATTCCACCCTTACCGACTTGAGTCTGCCAGTCAATGTGCATGTTGAAGTCCCCCATGATTATTGCCGTTCCGTTTTTACACGCATCCCTTATCTGCTTGTTTATAGCCCTCCCTACCTCAACATTATTATTTGGGGGCCTATATACCACACCTACTAGTGTCTTTCTCCCTCTACTATTCCTCATCTCTACCCATAATGATTCCACGTTTTGTTCCTCAGAGCCTATGTCATCCCTCAGTACTACCCTGATATTATCTCTTATTAATAGCGCGACCCCATCACCTTTTCCTTCCTGTCTATTCTTCCTAAATGCCTGATACCCCTGGATATTCATCTCCCAGTCCTGGTCACCTTTCAGCCACGTTTCTGTAATGGCCACTAGATCGTACCCACTTGTGCTGATTTGCACCATCAACTCACTTGGGTCACTGTCTGTGTGGAGTCTGCACGTTCTCCCCGTGTCTGCGTGGGTTTCCTCCTGGAGCCCCGGTTTCCTCCCTCAGTCAGAAAGACGTGCTGATTAGGTGCATTAACCCGAACAGCTGCCGGACTGTGGCGACGAGGGGAATTTCACAATAACTTCATTGCAGTGTTAATGTAAGCCTTACTTGTGACACTAATAAATAAACTTTAACTTTACTTTTACTTTACACCCAGGACAGGTACAGCACGGGGTTAGATACAGATTTAAAGCTCCCTCTACACTGTCCCCATCAAACACTCCCAGGACAGGTACAGCATGGGGTTAGATACAGAGTAAAGCTCCCTCTACACTGTCCCCATCAAACACTCCCAGGACAGGTACAGCACGGGGTTAGATACAGAGTAAAGCTCCCTCTACACTGTCCCCATCAAACACTCCCAGGACAGGTACAGCACGGGGTTAGAACATAGAACATAGAAAGCCACAGCACAAACAGGCCCTTCGGCCCACAAGTTGCGCCGATCACATCCCCACCTCTAGGCCTATCTATAGCTCTCAATCCCATTAAATCCCATGTACTCATCCAGAAGTCTCTTAAAAGACCCCAACGAGTTTGCCTCCACCACCACCGACGTCAGCCGATTCCACTCACCCACCACCCTCTGAGTGAAAAACTTACCCCTGACATCCCCCCTGTACCTACCCCCCAGCACCTTAAACCTGTGTCCTCTCGTAGCAACCATTTCAGCCCTTGGAAATAGCCTCTGAGAGTCCACCCTATCCAGACCCCTCAACATCTTGTAAACCTCTATCAGGTCACCTCTCATCCTTCGTCTCTCCAGGGAGAAGAGACCAAGTTCCCTCAACCTATCCTCATAAGGCATGCCCCCCAATCCAGGCAACATCCTTGTAAATCTCCTCTGCACCCTTTCAATGGCTTCAACATCTTTCCTGTAATGAGGTGACCAGAACTGCGCGCAGTACTCCAAGTGGGGTCTAACCAGGGTCCTATAAAGCTGCAGCATTATCTCCCGACTCCTAAACTCAATCCCTCGATTAATGAAGGCTAGTACGCCATACGCCTTCTTGACCGCATCCTCCACCTGCGAGGCCGATTTAAGAGTCCTATGGACCCGGACCCCAAGGTCCTTCTGATCCTCTACACTGCTAAGAATGGTACCCTTCATTTTATACTGCTGCTCCATC
This sequence comes from Mustelus asterias, assembly GCF_964213995.1. Lineage (NCBI taxonomy): Eukaryota > Metazoa > Chordata > Chondrichthyes > Carcharhiniformes > Triakidae > Mustelus > Mustelus asterias. The sequence goes on along the minus strand of NC_135805.1, from coordinate 75,308 downwards.
CCATTGGATCTGCCAAAATGGATCACTACACACTTATCCGGGTTGAAGTCCATCTGCCACTTCTCCGCCCAGTCTTGCATTCTATCTATGTCTCGCTGCAACTTCTGACATCCCTCCAAACTATCCACAACACCACCTACCTTGGTGTCGTCAGCAAACTTACCAACCCATCCCTCCACTTCCTCATCCAGGTCATTTATGAAAATGACAAACAGCAAGGGTCCCAGAACAGATCCCTGGGGCACTCCACTGGTCACTGACCTCCATGCAGAGAAAGACCCCTCCACAGCCACTCTCTGCCTTCTGCAGGCAAGCCAGTTCTGGATCCACAAGGCAACAGCCCCTTGGATCCCATGCCCTCTCACTTTCTCAAGAAGTCTTGCATGGGGGACCTTATCGAACGCTTTGCTGAAGTCCATATAGACCACATCCACCGCTCTTCCTTCGTCAATGTGCTTGGTCACATTTTCAAAGAACTCAACCAGGCTCGTAAGGCACGACCTGCCCCTGACAAAGCCGTGCTGACTACTTTTGATCATACTAAACTTCTCTAGATGGTCATAAATCCTGTCTCTCAGGATCCTCTCCATCAACTTACCAACCACTGAGGTTAGACTCACCGGTCGGTTAGATACAGAGTAAAGCTCCCTCTACACTGTCCCCATCAAACACTCCCAGGACAGGTACAGCACGGGGTTAGATACAGAGTAAAGCTCCCTCTACACTGTCCCCATCAAACACTCCCAGGACAGGTACAGCACGGGGTTAGATACAGAGTAAAGCTCCCTCTACACTGTCCCCATCAAACACTCCCAGGACAGGTACAGCACGGGGTTAGTATTCCGCTTTGGATACGGTTGAGGGAGACGACATACCAGTGGTGAGCCGCAGTGAGAGGATCTCCGGCACTGAGTCCGTCCCTGTGGCTCAGGAGGGTAAGGAGGAGAGCGGGAGGGCAATAGTTATTGGGGACTCGTTAGTTAGAGGGATAGATAGGAGGTTCTGTGGCAGCAAAAGAGACTCGAGGATGGTTTGTTGCCTACCGGATGCCAGGGTCCGTGACGTCTCGGACCGTGTTTTCCGGATTCTTAAGGGGGAGGGGAAACAGTCACAAGTCGTGGTACACATTGGTACCAACGACATAGGTAGGAGAGGGGACGGGGATTTAAAACAGGAATTTCGGGAGCTGGGCTGGAAGCTGAGAGCAAAGACAAAACATGTGGTCATCTCTGGTACGCTACCGGTGCCACGTGATAGCGAGTTGAGGAACAGGGAGAGAGTGCAGTTAAACATGTGGTTGCAGGGATGGTGTAGGAGGGAGGGTTTCAGATACGTGGATCATTGGAACACGTTCTGGGGAAGGTGGGACCTGTACAAACAGGACGGGGTGCACCTGAACCAGAGGGGCACCAATATCCTCGGAGGGCAATTTGCTACGGCTCTTCAGGGGGGTTTAAACTAATTTGTCAGGGGAGTGGGAAAAGGAGTTGTAGTCCAGAAGTCAGTGTTGAGGGTGGTGAGGTATTGGGGAAGGTATCAAGGTCAAGGGTGGGTACCGGTAGACAGGAAGGTGGGTTGAAGTGTGTATACTTCAATGCAAGGAGCATCCGGAACAAGGTGGATGAACTTGGGGCGTGGATTGCTACTTGGGACTACGATGTTGTGGCCATTACGGAGACGTGGGTAGAACAAGGACAGGAATGGTTGTTGGACGTTCCGGGGTATAGATGTTTCAGTAAGTGTAGGGAAGCTGGTAAAAGAGGTGGAGGAGTAGCATTGTTAATCAAGGATAGTTTAACGGCTGCGGAAAAGCACTTTGAGGGGGATATGCACACTGAGGTAATATGGGCTGCAGTTAGAAACAGGAAAGGAGCGGTCACGTTGTTAGGAGTTTACTATAGGCCCCCAAATAGTAATAGAGATGTGGAGGAAGAAATTGCTAAGCAGATTATGGATACGTGTGGGGGTCACAGGGTAGTTGTCATGGGGGACTTTAACTTTCCAAATATTGATTGGAACCTTTGTAGGTCAAATAGTTTGGATGGGGCACTTTTTGTGCAGTGTGTGCAGGAGGGTTTCCTGACACAATATGTGGATAGGCCGACAAGGGGTGAGGCCACATTGGATTTGGTACTGGGAAATGAACCGGGCCAAGTGTTAGATTTGGTTGTGGGAGAGAACTTTGGAGATAGTGACCACAATTCGGTGTCTTTTGTTATTGCAATGGAGAGGGATAGGGCCGGACGGCAGGGCAAGGCTTACAATTGGGGGAGAGGTAATTATGATGCGATTAGGCAAGAATTAGGGGGCATAAGATGGGAACAGAAACTGTCAGGGAAAGGCACTGATGAAAAGTGGAACTTTTTCAAGGAACAAATACTGGGTGTCCTTGATAGGTATGTCCCTGTCAGGCAGGGAGGAAATGGCCGAGTGAGGGAACCGTGGTTCACAAAAGAGGTGGAATGTCTTGTGAAAAGGAAGGGGGAAGCTTATGTAGGGATGAGGAAACAAGGTTCAGATGGCTCGATTGAGGGTTACAAATTAGCAAGGAATGAGCTGAAAAAGGGGCTGAGGAGAGCTAGGAGGGGACATGAGAAGTCCTTGGCGGGTCGGATCAAGGAAAACCCCAAGGCTTTTTACTCTTATGTGAGGAATAAAAGAATGACCAGGGTGAGGTTAGGGCCGGTCAAGGACAGTGGTGGGAACTTGTGTATGGAATCAGTAGAGATAGGCGAGGTGATGAATGAATACTTTTCTTCAGTGTTCACCAAGGAGAGGGGCCATGTTTTTGGGGAAGAGAAGGTGTTACTGGCTAATAGGCTGGAGGAAATAGATGTTCGGAGGGAGGATGTATTGGCAGTTTTGAATAAACTGAAGGTCGATAAGTCCCCTGGGCCTGATGAAATGTATCCTAGGATTCTTTGGGAGGCGAGGGATGAGATTGCAGAGCCTTTGGCTTTGATCTTTGGGTCCTCGCTGTCCACGGGGATGGTGCCAGAGGACTGGAGAGTGGCAAATGTTGTTCCTCTGTTTAAGAAAGGGAATAGAAATGACCCTGGTAATTATAGACCGGTTAGTCTGACTTCGGTGGTTGGTAAATTGATGGAAAAGGTCCTTAGGGATGGGATTTACGACCATTTAGAAAGATGCGGATTAATCCGGGATAGTCAGCACGGATTTGTGAAGGGCAAATCGTGCCTCACAAATTTGATAGAATTTTTTGAGGAGGTAACTAGGTGTGTTGATGAAGGTAGGGCGGTTGATGTCATATACATGGATTTTCGTAAGGCGTTTGACAAGTTCCCCCATGGTCGGCTTATGATGAAAGTAAGGAGGTGTGGGATAGAGGGAAAGTTGGCCGATTGGATAGGTAACTGGCTATCTGATCGAAGACAGAGGGTGGTGGTGGATGGAAAATTTTCGGACTGGAGGCAGGTTGCTAGCGGAGTGCCGCAGGGATCGGTGCTTGGTCCTCTGCTCTTTGTGATTTTTATTAATGACTTAGAGGAGGGGGCTGAAGGGTGGATCAGTAAATTTGCTGATGACACCAAGATTGGTGGAGTAGTGGATGAGGTGGAGGGCTGTTGTAGGCTGCAAAGAGACATAGATAGGATGCAAAGCTGGGCTGAAAAATGGCAAATGGAGTTTAACCCTGATAAATGTGAGGTGATTCATTTTGGTCGGACAAATTTAAATGTGGATTACAGGGTCAAAGGTAGGGTTCTGAAGACTGTGGAGGAACAGAGAGATCTTGGGGTCCATATCCACAGATCTCTAAAGGTTGCCACTCAAGTGGATAGAGCTGTGAAGAAGGCCTATAGTGTGTTAGCTTTTATTAACAGGGGGTTGGAGTTTAAGAGCCGTGGGGTTATGCTGCAACTGTACAGGACCTTGGTGAGACCGCATTTGGAATATTGCGTGCAGTTCTGGTCACCTCACTATAAGAAGGATGTGGAAGCGCTGGAAAGAGTGCAGAGGAGATTTACCAGGATGCTGCCTGGTTTGGAGTGTCGGTCTTATGAGGAAAGGTTGAGGGAGCTGGGGCTGTTCTCTCTGGAGCGGAGGAGATTGAGGGGAGACTTAATAGAGGTTTATAAAATGATGAAGGGGATAGATCGAGTGAACGTTCAAAGACTATTTCCTCGGGTGGATGGAGCTATTACAAGGGGGCATAACTATAGGGTTCATGGTGGGAGATATAGGAAGGATATCAGAGGTAGGTTCTTCACGCAGAGAGTGGTTGGGGTGTGGAATGGACTGCCTGCAGTGATAGTGGAGTCAGACACTTTAGGAACATTTAAGCGGTTATTGGATAGGCACATGGAGCACACCAGGATGGTAGGGAGTGGGATAGCTTGATCTTGGTTTCAGATGAAGGTCGGCACAACATCGTGGGCCGAAGGGCCTGTTCTGTGCTGTACTGTTCTATGTTCTATGTTCTAGATACAGAGTAAAGCTCTCGCTACACTGTCCCCATCAAACACTCCCAGGACAGGTACAGCACGGGGTTAGATACAGAGTAAAGCTCCCACTACACTGTCCCCATCAAACACTCCCAGGACAGGTACAGCACGGGGTTAGATACAGAGTAAAGCTCCCTCTACACTGTCCCCATCAAACACTCCCAGGACAGGTACAGCACGGGGTTAGATACAGAGTAAAGCTCCCTCTACACTGTCCCCATCAAACACTCCCAGGACAGGTACAGCATGGGGTTAGATACAGAGTAAAGCTCCCTCTACACTGTCCCCCATCAAACACTCCCAGGACAGGTACAGCACGGGGTTAGATACAGAGTAAAGCTCCGTCGACACTGCCCCCATCAAACACTCCCAGGACAGGTACAGCACGGGGTTAGATACAGAGTGAAGCTCCCTCTACACTGTCCCCATCAAACACTCCCAGGACAGGTACAGCACGGGGTTAGATACAGAGTAAAGCTCCCACTACACTGTCCCCATCAAACACTCCCAGGACAGGTACAGCACGGGGTTAGATACAGAGTAAAGCTCCCTCTCCACTGTCCCCATCAAACACTCCCAGGACAGGTACAGCACGGGGTTAGATACAGAGTAAATCTCCCTCTACACTGTCCCCATCAAACACTCCCAGGACAGGTACAGCACGGGGTTAGATACAGAGTAAAGCTCCCACTACACTGTCCCCATCAAACACTCCCAGGACAGGTACAGCACGGGGTTAGATACAGAGTAAAGCTCCCTCTACACTGTCCCCATCAAACACTCCCAGGACAGGTACAGCACGGGGTTAGATACAGAGTAAAGCTCCCTCTACACTGTCCCCATCAAACACCCCCAGGACAGGTACAGCACGGGGCTAGATACAGAGTGAAGCTCCCTCTACACTGTCCCCCATCAAACACTCCCAGGACAGGTACAGCACGGGGTTAGATACAGAGTAAAGCTCCCTCTACACTGTCCCCATCAAACACTCCCAGGACAGGTACAGCACGGGGTTAGATACAGAGTAAAGCTCCCTCTACACTGTCCCCCATCAAACACTCCCAGGACAGGTACAGCACGGGGTTAGATACAGAGTAAAGCTCCCTCTACACTGTCCCCATCAAACACTCCCAGGACAGGTACAGCACGGGTTAGATACAGAGTAAAGCTCCCTCGACACTGTCCCCATCAAACACTCCCAGGACAGGTACAGCACGGGTTAGATACAGAGTAAAGCTCCCTCTACACTGTCCCCATCAAACACTCCCAGGGCAGGTACAGCACGGGGTTAGATACAGAGTGAAGCTCCCTCTACACTGTCCCCATCAAACACTCCCAGGACAGGTACAGCACGGGGTTAGATACAGAGTGAAGCTCCCTCTACACTGTCCCCATCAAACACTCCCAGGACAGGTACAGCACGGGGTTAGATACAGAGTAAAGCTCCCTCTACACTGTCCCCATCAAACACTCCCAGGACAGGTACAGCACGGGGTTAGATACAGAGTAAAGCTCCCTCTACACTGTCCCCATCAAACACTCCCAGGACAGGTACAGCACGGGGTTAGATACAGAGTAAAGCTCCCTCTACACTGTCCCCATCAAACACTCCCAGGACAGGTACAGCACGGGGTGAGATACAGAGTGAAGCTCCCTCTACACTGTCCCCATCAAACACTCCCAGGACAGGTACAGCACGGGGTGAGATACAGAGTAAAGCTCCCTCTACACTGTCCCCATCAAACACTCCCAGGACAGGTACAGCACGGGTTAGATACAGAGTAAAGCTCCCTCTACACTGTCCCCATCAAACACTCCCAGGACAGGTACAGCACGGGGTTAGATACAGAGTAAAGCTCCCTCTACACTGTCCCCATCAAACACTCCCAGGACAGGTACAGCACGGGGTTAGATACAGAGTAAAGCTCCCTCTACACTGTCCCCATCAAACACTCCCAGGACAGGTACAGCACGGGGTGAGATACAGAGTGAAGCTCCCTCTACACTGTCCCCATCAAACACTCCCAGGACAGGTACAGCACGGGGTGAGATACAGAGTAAAGCTCCCTCGACACTGTCCCCATCAAACACTCCCAGGACAGGTACAGCACGGGGTTAGATACAGAGTAAAGCTCCCTCTACACTGTCCCCATCAAACACTCCCAGGACAGGTACAGCACGGGGTTAGATACAGAGTGAAGCTCCCTCTACACTGTCCCCCATCAAACACTCCCAGGACAGGTACAGCACGGGGTTAGATACAGAGTAAAGCTCCCTCTACACTGTCCCCATCAAACACTCCCAGGACAGGTACAGCACGGGGTTAGATACAGAGTAAAGCTCCCTCTACACTGTCCCCATCAAACACTCCCAGGACAGGTACAGCACGGGGTGAGATACAGAGTAAAGCTCCCTCTACACTGTCCCCATCAAACACTCCCAGGACAGGTACAGCACGGGGTTAGATACAGAGTAAAGCTCCCTCTACACTGTCCCCATCAAACACTCCCAGGACAGGTACAGCACGGGGTTAGATACAGAGTAAAGCTCCCTCTACACTGTCCCCATCAAACACTCCCAGGACAGGTACAGCACGGGTTAGATACAGAGTAAAGCTCCGTCGACACTGCCCCCATCAAACACGATGTGGAGATGCCGGCGTTGGACTGGGGTAAGCACAGTAAGAAGTCTCACAACACCAGGTTAAAGTTCAACAGGTTTATTTGGTAGCACAAGCTTCCAGAGTGTCATTCCTTCTTCAGGTGGTCAGGGACACGGGTCACCGGGATGGTGAGGGACTCGGTATCACCGGGACAGTCAGAGGTGTGGATTCACCAGGACGGTCAGAGACGCGGTTTCACCGGGATGGTCAGAGACGCGGATTCACCGGGATGGTGAGGGACTTGGTATCACCGGGACAGTCAGAGATGCGGATTCACCGGGACGGTCAGGGATTTGGTTTCACCAGGACGGCGAGGGACCCGGTTTCACCGGGACGGTCAGAGTCGCAGATTCACCGGGATGGCGAGGGATTCGGTTTCACTGGGACGGTCAGAGATGGGACGGTCTGACCGCCTACTGGGACGGTCAGAGGACGGCATGGTAGCACAGTGGTTAGCACTGCTGCTTCACAGCTCCAGGGACCTGGGTTTGATTCCCGGCTCGGGTCACTGTCTGTGTGGAGTTTGCACATTCTCCTCGTGTCTGCGTGGGTTTCCTCCGGGTGCTCCAGTTTCCTCCCACAGTCCAAAGATGTGCGGGTTAGGTTGATTGGCCATGCTAAAATTGCCCTTAGTGTCCTGGGATGTGTAGATTAGAGAGATTAATGGGTAAATATGTGGGGATATGGGGGTAGGGCCTGGGCGGGATTGTGGTCGGTGCAGACTCGATGGGCCGTATGGCCTCTTTCTGTGCTGTAGGATTTCTAAGATTCTAAGATGTGGATTCACCGGGATGGCGAGGTATTCGGTTTCACCGGGACGGTCAGGGACTCGGTTTCACCGGGATGGTCAGGGACTCGGTTTCACCGGGATGGTCAGGGACTCGGTTTCACCGGGATGGTCAGGGACTCGGTTTCACCGGGATGGTCAGGGACTCGGTTTCACCGGGATGGTCAGGGACCCGGTTTCACTGGGACGGTCAGGGACCCGGTTTCACTGGGACGGTCAGGGACCCGGTTTCACCAGGACGGTCAGGGACCCGGTTTCACCGGGATGGTGAGGGACTCGGTTTCACTGGGACGGTCAGGGACCCGGTTTCACTGGGACGGTCAGGGACTCGGTTTCACTGGGACGGTCAGGGACCCGGTTTCACTGGGACGGTCAGGGACCCGGTTTCACTGGGACGGTCAGGGACCCGGTTTCACTGGGACGGTCAGGGACCCGGTTTCACTGGGACGGTCAGGGACCCGGTTTCACTGGGACGGTCAGGGACCCGGTTTCACTGGGACGGTCAGGGACCCGGTTTCACTGGGACGGTCAGGGACCCGGTTTCACTGGGACGGTCAGGGACCCGGTTTCACTGGGACGGTCAGGGACCCGGTTTCACCGGGATGGTGAGGGACCCGGTTTCACCGGGATGGTGAGGGACTCGGTTTCACCGGGATGGTGAGGGACCCGGTTTCACCGGGATGGTGAGGGACTCGGTTTCACCGGGATGGTCAGGGACCCGGTTTCACTGGGACGGTCAGGGACCCGGTTTCACTGGGACGGTCAGGGACCCGGTTTCACCGGGATGGTCAGGGACTCGGTTTCACCGGGATGGTCAGGGACTCGGTTTCACCGGGATGGTGAGGGACTCGGTTTCACCGGGATGGTGAGGGACTCGGTTTCACCGGGATGGTGAGGGACACGGTTTCACCGGGATGGTCAGGGACACGGTTTCACCGGGATGGTGAGGGACTCGGTTTCACCGGGATGGTGAGGGACTCGGTTTCACTGGGATGGTGAGGGACTCGGTTTCACCGGGATGGTCAGGGACTCGGTTTCACCGGATGGTCAGGGACGCGGTTTCACCGGGATGGTGAGGGACTCGGTTTCACCGGGATGGTCAGGGACTCGGTTTCACCGGGATGGTGAGGGACTCGGTTTCACCGGGATGGTCAGGGACTCGGTTTCACCGGGATGGTCAGGGACCCGGTTTCACCAGGATGGCGAGAGACAGAGGGTAGTGGTCGAAGGGTGTTTTTCCGGCTGGAGGTCTGTGACCAGTGGTGTTCCGCAGGGCTCTGTACTAGGACCTCTGCTATTTGTGATATATATAAATGATTTGGAAGAAGGTGTAACTGGTGTAATCAGCAAGTTTGCGGATGACACGAAGATGGCTGGACTTGCGGATAGCGAAGAGCATTGTCGGGCAATACAGCAGGATATAGATAGGCTGGAGAATTGGGCGGAGAGGTGGCAGATGGAGTTTAATCCGGATAAATGCGAAGTGATGCATTTTGGAAGAAATAATGTAGGGAGGAGTTATACAATAAATGGCAGAGTCATCAGGAGTATAGAAACACAGAGGGACCTCGGTGTGCAAGTCCACAAATCCTTGAAGGTGGCAACACAGGTGGAGAAGGTGGTGAAGAAGGCATATGGTATGCTTGCCTTTATAGGACGGGGTATAGAGTATAAAAGCTGGAGTCTGATGATGCAGCTGTATAGAACGCTGGTTAGGCCACATTTGGAGTACTGCGTCCAGTTCTGGTCGCCGCACTACCAGAAGGACGTGGAGGCGTTAGAGAGAGTGCAGAGAAGGTTTACCAGGATGTTACCTGGTATGGAGGGTCTTAGCTATGAGGAGAGATTGGGTAAACTGAGGTTGTTCTCCCTGGAAAGACGGAGAATGAGGGGAGATCTAATAGAGGTGTACAAGATTATGAAGGGGATAGATAGGGTGAACGGTGGGAAGCTTTTTCCCAGATCAGAAGTGACGTTCACGAGGGGTCACGGGCTCAAGGTGAGAGGGGCGAAGTATAACTCAGATATTAGAGGGATGTTTTTTACACAGAGGGTGGTGGGGGCCTGGAATGCGCTGCCAAGTAGGGTGGTGGAGGCAGGCACGCTGACATCGTTTAAGACTTACCTGGATAGTCACATGAGCAGCCTGGGAATGGAGGGATACAAACGATTGGTGTAGTTGGACCAAGGAGCGGCGCGGGCTTGGAGGGCCGAAGGGCCTGTTTCCTGTGCTGTACTGTTCTTTGTTCTTTGTTCTTCGTGGGAGGAAACCGGAGCACCCAGAGGAAACCCACGCAGACACGAGGAGAATGTGCAAACTCCACACAGACAGTGACCCAAGCCGGGAATCAAACCCAGGTCCCTGGAGCTGTGAAGCAGCAGTGCTAACCACTGTGCCACCGTGCCGCCCATCAGATCATACTCCTGTTACCCTGTTTTCTGTAACGGCTATCAGATCATACTCTCTGTTACGCTGTGTCTCGGTAACGGCTATCAGATCACTCTCTCTGTTAACATTTGCACTCATAATTCATCTTATTTGTTTCAAATTTTATGTGTGTTTAGATACAGAGCATTTAGTTTTGTCCTTTTATTATTTTTCTATAGTACAGCATTAAGAACATAAGAACATAAGAAATAGGAGCAGGAGTAGGCCATCTGGCCCTTCGAGCCTGCCCCGCCATTCAACAAGATCATGGCTGATCTGAAGCGAATCAGTTCCACTTACCCGCCTGCTCCCCATATCCCCTAATTCCCTTATCGATCAGAAAACTATCTACCCGTGATTTAAACATATTCAACGAGGAAGCCTCCACCACTTCAATGGGCAGAGAATTCCAGAGATTCACTACCCTCTGAGAGAGGAATTTCCCCCTCAACTCTGTTCTGAACCGGCCCCCTCTTATTTTGAGGCTGTGCCCTCTAGTTCTGGTTTCCCTTCTAAGTGGAAAGAATCTCTCCACCTCTACCCTATCCAGCCCCTTCATTATCTTATATGTCTCTATAAGATCACCCCTCATCCTTCTAAACTCCAACGAGTACAGACCCAATCTGTTTAATCTCTCCTCATAAGCTACACCCCTCATCTCCGATATCAACCTGGTGAACCTTCTCTGCACTCCCTCCAAGGCCAATATATCCTTTCGCAAATAAGGGGACCAAAACTGCACACAGTACTCCAGTTGCGGCCTCACCAGTGCCTTGTACAGTTGCAGCAAGACCTCCCTGCTTTTATATTCTATCCCCCTCGCGATAAAGGCCAACATTCCATTCGCCTTCTTGATCACCTGCTGCACCTGCAGACTGAGTTTTTGCGATTCGTGCACAAGGACCCCCAGGTCCCTCTGCACAGTCGCACGATGTAATTTTTCTCCATTTAAATAATATTCCAATTTACTATTATTTCTTCCAAAGTGGATAACCTCACATTTGCTAACATTATATTCCATCTGCCAGATCCTCGCCCACTCGCTCAGCCTATCCAAATCTCTCTGCAGACTTTCCGCGTCCTCCACGCAATTCGCTTTCCCACTCACCTTCGTGTCATCAGCAAACTTGAATCCCCGACATTCAGTCCCCTCCTCCAGATCATCTATGTAAATGGTAAACAGTTGAGGCCCCAGCACCGATCCCTGCGGCACGCCACTGGTCACCAACTGCCAACCAGAAAAGCACCCATTTATCCCAACTCTCTGCTTCCTGTTAGATAGCCAATAACCCAATCCACGCCAACACCTTACCCCTAACTCCGCGTACCCCAATCTTCTGCAGCAACTTTTTGTGAGGCACCTTATCGAACGCCTTCTGGAAATCTAAAAACACCACATCCACCGGTTCCCCTCTGTCAACTGTACTAGTGACATCTTCATAAAAGTCCAGTAGATTCGTCAAACACGACTTTCCCTTCATGAATCCATGCTGCGTCTGCTTGATCGAACCATTCTTACTCAGGTGCTCTGTTATTTCCTCTTTAATAATGGACTCTAGCATCTTCCCAACTACGGACGTTAAGCTAACCGGCCTGTAGTTACCCGCCTTTTGTCTACTTCCTTTTTTAAACAGCGGCGTAACAGTAGCTCTTTTCCAGTCAGCCGGCACTACCCCAGAGTCCAGCGAATTTTGATAAATTACTACTTACGCATCTGCTATTACCTCTGACATTTCTTTCAGTACCCTGGGATGCATTCCATCCGGGCCCGGGGACTTGTCTACCTTCAGTCCTATTAGTCTACCAAGCACCACCTCCTTAGTAACAGTAATTGTATTAAGGACCTCCCCTCCCACCAACTCTCGATCTCTAATATTCGGCAAACTATTTGTGTCTTCCACCGTGAAGACCGACACAAAGAACTTATTTAAAGTCTCAGCCATTTCCTCATTTTCCACTATTAAATCCCCCCTCTCATCTTCCAAGGGTCCAACATTCACTCTAGCCACTCTATTCCTTTTTATATACTTGTAAAAACTTTTACTATCATTTTTTATATTTTGAGCTAGTTTAGTTTCATAATCTATCTTTCCTTTCTTAATCGCTTTCTTAGTCGTTCTTTGTTTTTCTTTAAAGCTTTCCCAATCCACTAATTCTCCACTATTTTTGGCCACTCTGTACGCATCTGATTTTATTTTAATACTCTCCTTTATTTCCTTCGTTATCCGCGTCCGGTTATCCTTTTTCTTACAGTCCTTCTTTATCACCGGAATATATTTTTGCTGAGTACTTAAAAAAATCTTCTTAAAAATCCTCCACTGTTCCTCAGCTGTCCTACCTACCAGTCTGCTCGCCCAGTCTACATTAGCCAATTCCACCCTCATCCTATCGTACTCCCCTCTGTTCAAGCAGAGGACACTGGTTTGGGACCCTACTTTCTCACCCTCCATCTGTATCAGAAATTCCACCATATTATGATCACTCATCCCAAGAGGATCCTTCACAAGAAGATCCTTAATCCTACCTGTCTCATTGCACAGAACCAGATCCAAGATAGCTCGCTCTCTCGTAGGTTCTGTAACATATTGTTCAATGAAACAATCCCGACAGCATTCCAAGAACTCTTCCTCAAGCCCTCCACGTCCAATTTGAGTCGACCAATCAATATGTAGGTTAAAATCCCCCATGATAATTGCCGTTCCACTTTTGCACGCATCCATTATTTGCTTGTTTATAGCCCTCCCCACCTCTAAGTTATTATTTGGGGGCCTATAGACCACGCCTACCAGTGTCTTTCTCCCCCTACTATTCCTTATCTCCACCCACAACGATTCCACGTTTTGCTCCTTAGAGCCTATGTCGTCTCTCACTACCGTCCTGATATTATCCTTTATTAACAAAGCTACCCCACCTCCTTTTTCTACCTGTCTATCCTTCCTAAATGCCTGATAACCCTGTATATTCAGTTCCCAGTCCTGGTCACCCTGCAACCACGTTTCTGTGATGGACACTAGATCATATTCATTTGTATGGATTTGTGCCATCAACTCATTTACTTTGTTTCGAATGCTTCGTGCATTCAGGCAAAGTGTCTTTATGCCAGCCTTTATCTGGACCCGGTTTGTTGAAGCGCTACTAACATCTCCCAAGCCCTCTCCTCCTTTAGCTCGTTGTTTATTCACTATACTCCTGGCATTAGAGTAGACACATCTCAATCCTATGGTCTGACCTCTCCCCTTCTCTGTTCCCAGTCCACCTGCCCTCTTGCACTGCCTATAACCCTTCTCTGTTTGCGAGCTACCTTCCTCACTCTCAGTCACGTCACTTTGATCCCCTCCCCCCAACCTATCTAGTTTAAACTCTCCCCAGTAGCCTTAGCCAACCTTCCTGCCAGGATATTGGTCCCCCTGGGATTCAAGTGCCACCCGTTTTTTGTATACAGATCGCCCCTGCCCCTAAAGAGGTCCCAATGGTCCAGGAACCTGAATCCCTGTCCCCTGCACCATTCCCTCAGCCACACATTCATCCTCCACCTCACTCCATTCCTTTCCTCACCTTCCCGTGGCACAGGCAGCAATCCTGAGATTACTACCTTTGCTTTCCTCCTTCTCAGCTGTCTCCCTAATTCCCTATACTCTTTTTTCATGTTCCCTTCCCCCTTCTTACCCACATCAGCGGTACCAATATGTACCGCTACCTCCGGCTCCTCTCCCTCCCACCTCAGGATTTCTGGGACTCGCCCAGCGACATCCTGGATCCCGGCCCCAGGGAGGCAGACCACCATGCGAGACTCCCGCCTGCCTCCGCAAAATCGCCTGTCCGTCCCCCTGACTGTCGAGTCCCCGATTAATACCGCCTTCCTCCTCCTTTCCTTAGCCCTCTGAGTTACAGGGCCGGACTCCACCCCGGAGACACGGCCACTGCTGCTTCCCCCAGGCGGGCTGTCCCCCCCAGCAGTACTCAGACAGGAGTACTTGTTATGTAGGGGCACTTCCACCGGGGTGCTCTCAATCACCCGTATATTACCCTTCCTGGCTGTCACCCACTTGGCCTCCTCCCGTGGCCCTGGTGTGACCACCTGATGATAGCTCTTGTCTATCACCTCCTCATTCTCCCTCACCTGCCTAAGATCGTCAAGCTGCAGTTCCAGCTCCCTAACACGGGCCCTCAGGAACCGCAGCTCGACACACCCCTCACAGATGTGGATGTCCGGGAGGCCAGATGCCTCCAGAACCTCCCACATACTGCACTGCGAACAACACACTGGCTTAACACTCATATTTCACCCTTTCTTCCAAGGTACACAGAGAAAAGTAAATTATAAATAAAAAAATAAGAAACTCATCCCTGCTCGCCCTTTCTGCCTAAGCCCGATGAGCCAAAGCCCCTCAGTTCTCACTCAGCTCCCTCTCACTCCGCTGCCCGCTCCCAACGCTGCCCGTTAGATAGTGGGGCCTGCCTTTTAAACCTCCCGTGCACTAAAAAAAACTCAAAAGACCCTTCCCAGTAAACCCCGCGGCCACTGCCGGTTTCGCGCCAAAATTTAAAAATAATTAAATAAATAAATAACACCCGCGAAAAAGTACTTTAAATTAAATCTTACCCCAAAAATCCTGTCACCAGTCACACCTCTGCCTTTCTCCAAAGCAACAGCAAGACTGCTGTTTTCATCTTAGATTTGTTCTCTCAATCCCTTCCTGCCATTCTGTGTTCATGGTTTCCCAGATTAACACCTTTCCCCTTTATTTTGTCTCGATTGATGAAATGGCCGAGGAATTAAATTTGTACTTTGCTTCAGTTTTCACAAAGATAGACATGAATAATGTACCAGAAGTTCTGAGAGAAACAAGTTTTAGTGAGGAGCTGAAGGGAATGGGGAAATTGATGGGATTGAAGGTGGATAAATCTCCAGGGTCTGATAATCTTCACCCCAGGGATTGGCCCTGGAAATAGTAGATCCACTGGTGATTATTTTCCACAATTCTTTGGACTCTGGAATAGTTCCTCCAGATTGGAGGGTAGCTAATGTAAGACCCTGTTCAAAAAGGGAGGTAGAGAGAAAGCAGGGAACTATAGACCAGTGAGCCTGACGTCGGTACTGGGAAAGTTGCTAGAATCCATTATCAAGGATTTCATAACTCAGCATTTGGAAGGCAGTGGTTTAATCAGACAAAGTCAGCATGGATTCACAGAAGGGAAATCATAACGAATCTAATGGAATTCTTTGAGGATGTAACTAGTAGAGTTGACCAAGGAGAACCAGTGGATGTGGTTTATTTAGACTTTCAGAAGGCTTTTGACAAGGTCTCACAGAACAAACTACTGTGTAAGGTTAAAGCACATGGGATTCCAGGTAATGTCTTGAGATGGATAGAAAGCTGGTTAGCAGATAGGACATAGAACATAGAACATTACAGCGCAGTACAGGCCCTTTGGCCCTCGATGTTGCGCCGACCAGTGAAACCAAACTGAAGCCCATCTAACCTACACTATTCCAATATCATCCATATGTTTATCCAATGACCATTTAAATGCCCTTAATGTTGACGAGTCCACTACTACTGCAGGCAGGGCATTCTACGCCCTTACTACTCTCTGAGTAAAGAACCTACCTCTAACATCTGTCCTATATCTATCAACCCTCAATTTAAAGTGATGTCCCCTCGGGCTAGCCATCACCATCCGAGGAAAAAGGCTCTCACTATCCACCCTATCTAATCCTCTGATCATCTTGTATGCCTCTATTAAGTCACCTCTTAACCTTCTTCTCTCTAACGAAAACAACCTCAAGTCCCTTAGCCTTTCCTCATAAGACCTTCCCACCATAGCAGGCAACATCCTGGTAAATCTCCTCTGCACCCTTTCCAACACTTCCACATCCTTCCTATAATGCGGCGACCAGAACTGTACACAATACTCCAAATGCGGCCGCACCAGAGTTTTGTACAGTTGCAGCATGACCTCCTGGCTCCGAAACTCAATCCCTCTACCAATAAAATCTAACACTCCGTACGCCTTCTTAACGTCCCTATCAACCTGGGTGCCAACTTTCAGGGATATAAAGAACAAAGAACAGTACAGCACAGGAAACAGGCCCTTCGGCCCTCCAAGCCTGTGCCGCTCCTTGGTCCAACTAGACCAATCGTTTGTATCCCTCCATTCCCAGGCTGCTCATGTGACTATCCAGGTAAGTCTTAAACGATGTCAGCGTGCCTGCCTCCACCACCCTACTTGGCAGCGCATTCCAGGCCCCCACCACCCTCTGTGTAAAAAACATCCCTCTAATATCTGAGTTATACTTCGCCCCTCTCACCTTGAGCCCGTGACCCCTCGTGAACGTCACTTCTGATCTGGGAAAAAGCTTCCCACCGTTCACCCTATCTATCCCCTTCATAATCTTGTACACCTCTATTAGATCTCCCCTCATTCTCCGTCTTTCCAGGGAGAACAACCTCAGTTTACCCAATCTCTCCTCATAGCTAAGACCCTCCATACCAGGCAACATCCTGGTAAACCTTCTCTGCACTCTCTCTAACGCCTCCACGTCCTTCTGGTAGTGCGGCGACCAGAACTGGACGCAGTACTCCAAATGTGGCCTAACCAGCGTTCTATACAGCTGCATCATCAGACTCCAGCTTTTATACTCTATACCCCGTCCTATAAAGGCAAGCATACCATATGCCTTCTTCACCACCTTCTCCACCTGTGTTGCCACCTTCAAGGATTTGTGGACTTGCACACCTAGGTCCCTCTGTGTTTCTATACTCCTGATGACTCTGCCATTTATTGTATAACTCCTCCCTACATTATTTCTTCCAAAATGCATCACTTCGCATTTATCCGGATTAAACTCCATCTGCCATTTCTCCGCCCAATTTTCCAGCCTATCTATATCCTGCTGTATAGCCCGACAATGCTCTTCGCTATCCGCAAGTCCAGCCATCTTTGTGTCATCCGCAAACTTGCTGATTACACCAGTTACACCTTCTTCCAAATCATTTATATATATCACAAATAGCAGAGGTCCCAGTACAGAGCCCTGCGGAACACCACTGGTCACAGATCTCCAGCCGGAAAAAGACCCTTCGACCACTACCCTCTGTCCCCTATGGCCAAGCCAGTTCTCCACCCATCTAGCCACTTCTCCTTGTATCCCATGAGCCTTAACCTTCTTAACCAACCTGCCATGTGGGACTTTGTCAAATGCCTTACTGAAATCCATATCGTTCTATGTACATGGACACCGAGATCTCTCTGTTCATCCACACTACCAAGTATCTTACCATTAGCCCAGTACTCTGTATTCCTGTTACTCCTTCCAAAGTGAATCACCTCATACTTTTCCACATTGAACTCCATTTGTCACCTCTCAGCCCAGCTCTGCAGCTTATCTATGTCCCTCTGTAACCTGCAACAACCTTCCGCACTTCCCACAACTCCACCGACTTTAGTGTCATCCGCAAATTTACTAACCCATCCTTCTACGCCCTCATCCAGGTCATTTATGAAAATGACAAACAGCAGTGGCCCCAAAACAGATCCTTGCGGTACACCACTAGTAACTGACCTCCAGGATGAATATTTCCCATCAACCACCTGTGGTGAACCACTGTTACTACATGTATATGCCTGGACACACCCATGCTGCACCTGGCCCGAGACTCCTCCCTTTCCACCTGAGACTCCTCCCTTTCCACCCAGAGTGGGGTATAAAGGTGATGGTCCCTCTTCCTCGCCTCAGTCTAGACCAGGTCAGCTACAAGGGTGTGCTCCTGTTCTCTGTGAATAAAAGTCTATTAGTTTCCCTCACTCACAGGAGTCTTCGTGTCGTAATTGATAGCGCATCAATTTTATTCACAGAAAGAAAACGGAATGGAGCAACTTCTAAAGCCCGATACCCTAAACCTGGATCCGCAAGCGCCGAGGGCCGCCAACAGCTTTAATCACTGGCTGAAGTGCTTCGAAGCCTTCCTCGGCGCCTCCATGGCCGTCCGGTCCGATGCAGACAAGCTGCACGTGCTCAACGCCCGGGTAAGTGATGCAGTTTTCGCCACCATCTGTGACGCAGAAATGTACGCGGACGCGCTAGCGCTCTTAAAGAGCCAATACAGCCAACAGACAAACAAAGTCTACGCCAGGCATCTGCCAGCTACCTGTAAACAGCGGCCGCGGGAATCAAACGCACAGTTCCTCCGCGAACTACGTGCGCTCGGCAGGGCCGGTAACTGCAAGGCTGTATCTGCTGCGCAGTATACAGAGGACTTAATCCGCGATGCCTACGTTACGGGCATCGCATCCAACTATATTCGGCAGCATTGATGCGCTATCAATTACGACACGAAGACTCCAGAGAGTGGGGGAAACTAATAGGCTTTTATTCACAGAGAACAGGAGCACACCCTTGTAGCTGACCTGGTCTAGACTGAGGCGAGGAGGAGGGACCATCACCTTTATACCCCACTCTGGATGAAAAGGGAGGAGTCTCAGGTGGAAAGGGAGGAGTCTCGGGCCAGGTGCAGCATGGGTGTGTCCAGGCATATACATGTAGTAACAGTGGTTCACCACACCACCACCCTCTGTCTTCTTACAGCTAGCCAATTCCTGATCCAAACCGCTAAATCACCCTCAATCCCATGCCTCCGTATTTTCTGCAATAGCGTACCGTAGGGAACCTTATCAAACGCTTTACTGAAATCCATATACACCACATCAACTGCTTCACCCTCATCCACCTCTTTGGTCACCTTCTCAAAGAACTCAATAAGGTTTGTGAGGCACAACCTACCCTTCACAAAACCGTGCTGACTATCCCTAATCAAATTATTCCTTTCTAGATGATTATAAATCCTATCTCTTATAATCCTTTCCAAAACTTTGCCCACAACAGAAGTAAGATAGGAAGCAAAGAGTTGGCACAAATACATAATACATAAATACACAAATAGATACATAATTCCCTAAAAGTGGCGTCACAGGTAGATCGGGTCGTAAAGAGTGTTTTTGGTACCTTGGCCTTTATAAATCAAAGTATTGAGTATAGGAGTTGGAATGTTATGGTGAGGTTGTTTCAGACATTGGTGAGGCCGAATTTAGAGTATTGTGTGCAGTTTTGGTTACCTAATTACAGGAAGGATATTAATAAGGTTGAAAGAGTGCAGAGAAGGTTCACAAGGATGTTGCCGGGACTTGAGAAGCTGAGTTACAGAGAGAGATTGAATAGGTTGGGACTTTATTCCCTGGAGCGTAGAAGATTGAGGGGAGATTTGATAGAGGTGTATAAAATTATGATGGGTATAGATAGAGTGAATGCAAGCAGGCTTTTTTCGCTGAGGCTAGGGGAGAAAAAAACCAGAGGGCATGGGTTAAGGGTGAGGGGGGAAAAGTTTAAAGGGAATATTAGGGGGGGCTTCTTCACACAGAGAGTGGTGGGAGTGTGGAATGAGCTGCCGGATAAAGTGGTAAATGCGCGGTCACTTTTAACATATAAGAAAAACTTGGACAGGTTCATGGATGAGAGGGGTGTGGAGGGATATGGTCCAAGTGCAGGTCAGTGGGACTAGGCAGAAAAATGGTTCGGCACAGACAAGAAGGGCCAAAAGGCCTGTTTCTGTGCTGTAATGTTCTATGGTTCTAAATGGGTCATTTTCTGATTGGCAGTCAGTGACTAGTGGGGTTCCGCAGGGACCAGTGCTAGGACCCCAACTGTTCACATTATATATATATGTGTTTGCCATGGAAAAAGACATGAAGTCTAAGTCTAAGTCTAAGTCTTGGGAGCCTGGAAAAGTCAGTGGTGACGGTGACTATGCGAGGTGATGCATTTTGGTAGACTGAACCGGGGCAGGACTTACTCAGTTAATGGTAGGGAGTGGCGAGAGTTACAGAACAAAGTGATCTAGGGGTACATGTTCATAGCTCCTTGAAAGTGGAGTCACAGGTGGACAGAGTGGTGAAGAAGGCATTCGGCACGCTTGGTTTCATCGGTCAGAACATTGAATACAGGAGTTGAGACGTCTTGTTGAAGTTGTACAAGACATTGGTAAGGCCACACTTGGAATACTGTGTGCAATTCTGGTCACCCTATTATAGAAAGGATATTATTAAACTAGAAAGAGTGCAGAAAAGATTTACTAGGATGCTACCAGGACTTGATGGATTGAGTTATAAGGAGAGGCTGAATAGACTGGGACTTTTTTCTCTGGAGTGTAGGAGGCTGAGGGGTGATCTTATAGAGGTCTATAAAATAATCAGGGGCACAGACAAGGTAGATAGTCAATATCTTTTCCCAAAGGTAGGGGAGTCTAAAACTAGAGGGCATAGGTTTAAGGTGAGAGGGGAGAGAATAAAAAGTATCCAGAGGGGCAATTTTTTAACACAGAGGGTGGTGAGTGGGACAAGCTGCCAGAGGTAGTAGTAGAGGCGGGTACAATTTTATCTTTTAAAAAGCATTTAGACAGTTACATGGGTACGATGGGTATAGAGGGATATGGGCCAAATGGGGGCAATTGGGATTAGTTTAGGGGTTTTTAAAAAAAAGGGCGGCATGGACAAGTTGGGCCGAAGGGCCTGTTTCCATGCTGTAAACCTCTATGACTCTATTATCATTAAAATTCTAAATTGGGGCAAGGTCTATTTTGATGGTATTAGACAGGAACTTTCAAAAGTTGATTGGGGGAGTCTGTTGGCAGGCAAAGGGACGTCTGGTAAGTGGGAGGCTTTCAAAAGTGTGTTAACCAGGGATCAGGGTGGACACATGCCTTTTAGAGTGAAGGGCAAGGCTGGGAGCAGTAGGGAACCCTGGATGACTTGGGATATTGAGGCCCTGGTCAAGAAGAAGAAAGAGGCACATGACATGCATAGGCAGCTGGGATCAAGTGGATCCCTTGAAGAGTATTGGGGGTGTAGGAGTAGGGTTAAGAGAGAAATCAGGAGGGCAAAAAGAGGACATGAGATTGTTTTGGCAGATAAGGCAAAGGAGAATCCAAAGAGCTTCTACTCCCCCACTTGGAGTACTGTGCTCAGTTCTGGTCGCCTCATTACAGGAGGGATGTGGAAATTATTGAAAGAACAAAGAACAAAGAAAAAAGAACAGTACAGCACAGGAAACAGGCCCTTCGGCCCTCCAAGCCTGTGCCGCTCCTTGGTCCAACTAGACCAATCGTTTGTATCCCTCCATTCCCAGGCTGCTCATGTGAGTATCCAGGTAAGTCTTAAACGATGTCAGTGTGCCTGCCTCCACCACCCTACTTGGCAGCGCATTCCAGGCCCCCACCACCCTCTGTGTAAAAAACGTCCCTCTGATGTCTGAGTTATACTTCGCCCCTCTCAGCTTGAGCCCGTGACCCCTCGTGATCGTCACCTCCGACCTGGGAAAAAGCTTCCCACCGTTCACCCTATCTATACCCTTCATAATCTTGTACACCTCTATTAGATCTCCCCTCATTCTCCGTCTTTCCAGGGAGAACAACCCCATTTTACCCAATCTCTCCTCATAGCTAAGACCCTCCATACCAGGTAACATCCTGGTAAACCTTCTCTGCACTCTCTCTAATGCCTCCACGTCCTTCTGGTAGTGCGGCGACCAGAACTGGACGCAGTACTCCAAATGTGGCCTAACCAGCGTTCTATACAGCTGCATCATCAGACTCCAGCTTTTATACTCTATACCCCATCCTATAAAGGCAAGCATACCATATGTCTTCTTCACCACCTTCTCCACCTGTGTTGCCACCTTCAAGGATTTGTGGACTTGCACACCTAGGTCCCTCTGTGTTTCTATACTCCTGATGACTCTGCCATTTATTGTATAACTCCTCCCTACATTATTTCTTCCAAAATGCATCACTTCGCATTTATCCGGATTAAATTCCATCTGCCACCTCTCCGCCCAATTTTCCAGCCTATCTATATCCTGCTGTATTGCCCGGCAATGCTCTTCGCTATCCGCAATTCCAGCCATCTTCGTGTCATCCGCAAACTTGCTGATTACACCAGTTACACCTTCTTCCAAATCATTTATATATATCACAAATAGCAGAGGTCCCAGTACAGAGCCCTGCGGAACACCACTGGTCACAGACCTCCAGCCGGAAAAAGACCCTTCGACCACTACCCTCTGTCTCCTATGGCCAAGCCAGTTCTCCACCCATCGAGCCACTTCTCCTTGTATCCCATGAGCCTTAACCTTCTTAACCAACCTGCCATGTGGGACTTTGTCAAATGCCTTACTGAAATCCATATAGACGACATCCACGGCCTTTCCTTCATCAACCGTTTTTGTCACTTCCTCAAAAAACTCCACCAAATTTGTAAGGCACGACCTCCCTCTTACAAAACTATGCTGTCTGTCACTAATGAGATTGTTCCGTTCTAAATGCACATACATCCTGTCTCTAAGAATCCTCTCCAACAACTTCCCTACCACGGACGTCAAGCTCACCGGCCTATAATTTCCTGGGTTATCCCTGCTACCCTTCTTAAACAACGGGACCACATTCGCTATCCTCCAATCCTCAGGGACCTCACCCGTGTCCAAAGAAGCGACAATGATGCGAGAAAGGGTGCAGAGAAGATTTACAAGGATGTTGCCTGGATTGAGTGGCATGCCTTATGAGGATAGGCTGAGGGAGCTCGGTCTTTTCTCCTTGGAGAGACGAAGGATGAGAGGTGACCTGATAGAGGTATATAAGATGTTGAGAGGTATAGATCGGGTGGATTCTCGGAGGCTTTTTCCCAGGGCTGAAATGGCTGCTACGAGAGGACACAGGTTTAAGGTGCTGGGGAGTAGGTACAGAGGAGATGTCAGGGGTACGTTTTTCACTCAGAGGGTGGTGGGTGAGTGGAATCGGCTGCCGTCAGTGGTGGTGGAGGCAAACTCGATAGGGTCTTTTAAGAGATTTCTGGATGAGTACATGGAACTTAATAGGATTGAGAGTTTTTGGTAAACCTATATATAAGCCTAGGTAAGTAGGGACATGACCGGCGCAACTTGTGGGCCGAAGGGCCTGTTTGTGCTGTATTTTTTTCTATGTTCTATGTTTTAAATACATAAAGGGCAAAAGAGCAACAAGGGAGAGAGTAGGGCTTCTTAAGGATCAACAAGGTCATCAATGTGCAGATCCACAAGAGATGGGTGAGATCCTAAATGAATATTTCTCATCAGTATTTACTGTTGAGAAAAGCATGGATGCTAGGGAACTTGGGGAAATAAATAGTGATGTCTTGAGGAGTGTACATATTACAGGGAAGGAGGTGCTGGAAGTCTTAAAGCACCTCAACATAGATAAATCCCTGGAACCTGATGAAGTGTATCCCAGATCATTGTGGGAGGCTGGGGAGGAAATTGCGGGTCCCCTAGCCGAGATATTTGAATCATCGATAGTCATGGGTGAGGTGCCTGAAGATTGGAGAGTGGTAAATGTTGTGCCTTTGTTTAAAAAGGGCTGCAGGGAAAAGCCTGGGAACTACAGGCCAGTGAGCCTCACATCTGTGGTGGGTAAGTTGTTGGAAGGTGTTTTGAGAGACAGGATCTGCAGGCATTTAGAGACGCAAGGACTGATTAGGGACAGTCAGCATGGCTTTGTGAGTGGAAAATCACAAATTAGATTGAGTTTTTTGAAGGGGTAACCAAGAAGGTAGATGAGGGCAGTGCAGTTGATGTTGTCTACATGGACTTTAGCAAGGCCTTTGACAAGGTACCGCATGGTAGGTTGTTGCGTAAGGTTCAATCTCATGGGATCCAGGGTGAGGTATCTAAATGGATACAAAATTGGCTTCTTGACAGAAGCCAGAGGGTGGTTGTAGAGGGTTGTTTTTCAAACTGGAGGCCTGTGACCAGCGGTGTGCCTCAGGGATCAGTGCTGGGCCCACTGTTATTTGTCATTTATATTAATGATTTGGATGAGAATATAGAGGCATGGTTAGCAAGTTTGCAGATGACACCAAGATTGGTGGCATACTGGACAGTGAAGGAAGTTATCTCTGATTGCAACGGGATCTTG
This sequence comes from Mustelus asterias, assembly GCF_964213995.1. Classification (NCBI taxonomy): domain Eukaryota; kingdom Metazoa; phylum Chordata; class Chondrichthyes; order Carcharhiniformes; family Triakidae; genus Mustelus; species Mustelus asterias. The sequence goes on along the minus strand of NC_135805.1, from coordinate 50,968 downwards.
ATCAATTGGGCCAGTGGGCTGATGAATGGCAGATGGAGTTTAATTTAGATAAATTTTGGTGATGCATTTTGGTCGATCGAACCAGGGCAGGACTTACTCAGTTAGGGCATTAGGGAGAGTTACAGAACAAAGAGATCTAGGGGTACAGGTTCATAGCTCCTTGAAATGGAGTCACAGGTGGACAGAGTGGTGAAGAAGGCATTCGGCATGCTTGGATTCATTGGTCAGAACATTGAATACAGGAGTTGGGACATCTTGTTGAAGTTGTCCAAGACATTGGTAAGGCCACACTTGGAATACTGCGTACAGTTCTGGTCACCCTATTATAGAAAGTATATTATTAAACTAGAAAGAGTGCAGAAAAGATTTACGAGGATGCTACCAGGACTTGATGGTTTGAGTTATAAGGAGAGGCTGGATAGACTGGGACTTTTTTCCCTGGAGCATAGGAGGCTTAGGGGTGATCTTATAGAGGTCTATAAAATAATGAGGGGCATCGGTCAGCTAGATAGTCAATATCTTTTCCCAAAGGTAGGGGAGTCTAAAACTAGAGGGCATAGGTTTAAGGTGAGAGGGAAGAGATACAAAAGTGTCCAGAGGGGCAGTTTTTTCACACAGAGGGTGGTGAGTGTCTGGAACAAGCTGCCAGAGGCAGTAGTAGTGGCGGGTACAATTTTCTCTTTTAAAAAGCGTTTAGACAGTTACATGGGTAAGATGGGTATAGAGGGATATGGGCCAAATGCAGGCAATTGGGATTAACTTTGTGGTTAACAAAAGGGCGGCATGGACAAGTTGGTCCAAATGGCCTGTTTCCATGCTGCAAACCTCGATGACTCTATGACATATTGGGGACAGTTTGCATTACAGTAGAGGAGGTGATGGACGTATTAAAATGTATGAAGGTGGATAAATCTCCTGGCCCTGACCAGGTATGTCCAAGAACACTGTGTGAGGCTAGAGATGAAATTGCGGGAGCCCTGGCTGAGATATTTGCACCATTTGCATCAGATTTGCAGGGGGATGGGAGCCAGAGTGCCAGAGCAGATAGTGGAGCGGGGGTGAAAATAAATGATGTTAATAGTTCATGCAAAATCACAAATAGAAGTGTTGTGTGTGGTGGTAATAATCTTCTGAGGTGTGTCTATTTCAATGCCAGGAGTATTGTGGGGAAGGCAGACGAGCTGAGGGCGTGGATTGACACATGGAATTATGACATTATAGCCATTAGTGATACTTGGCTACAGGAGGGGCAGGACTGGCAGCTCAATGTTCCAGGGTTCCGATGTTTCAGACGTGATAGAGGCAGAGGGATGAAGGGTGGGGGGGTGGCATTGCTAGTCAGGGAAAATGTCACAGCAGTGCTCAGGCAGGACAGATTAGAGGGCTTGTCTACCGAGGCCATATGGGTGGAGCTGAGAAACAGGAAAGGTATGACCACATTAATGGGGTTGTATTATAGACCACCCAATAGTCAGCAAGAATTGGAGGAGCAAATCTGCAGAGAGATAGCAGACAACTGCAGGAAACATAAAGTTGTGATAGTAGGGGATTTTAATTTTCCACATATAGATTGGGACTACCATACTGTTAAAGGTCTAGACGGGTTTGAGTTTGTAAAATGTGTTCAGGAAAATTTTCTAAATCAATATATAGAGGTACCAACTAGAGAGGATGCAATATTAGATCTCCTAGTAGGAAACGAGTTAGGACAAGTGACGGAAGTGTGTGTAGGGGAACACTTTGGTTTCAGTGATCATAACGCCATTAGTTTCAACTTGATCATGGATAAAGATAGATCTGGTCCTTGGGTTGAGGTTCGAAACTGGAAAAAGGCCAAATTTGAAGAAATGAGAAAGGATCTAAAAAGTGTGGATTGGGACAGGCTGTTCTCTGACAAGGATGTGATTGGTAAGTGGGAGGCCTTCAAAGGAGACATTTTGAGAGTGCAGAGTTTGTATGTTCCTGTCAGGATTAAAGGCAAAGTGAATAAGAATAAGGAACCTTGGTTCTCGAGGGATATTGGAACTCTGATAAAGAAGAAGAGAGAGATGTATGACATGTATCGGCAACAGGGAGCAAATAAGATGCTTGAGGAGTTTAAAAAGTGCAAGAAACTACTTGAGAAAAAAATCAGGAAGCCGAAAAGCAGACAAGGTGAAGGATAATCCTGAGAGCTTCTACAGGTATATTAAGAGCAAAAGGATAGTAAGGGATAAAATTGGTCCTCTTGAAGATCAGAGTGGTCGGCTATGTATGGAACCAAAAGAAATGGGGGAGATATTAAATGGGTTTTTTGCATCCGTATTTACTAAAGAAACTGGCATGGAGTCTATGGAAATAAGGCAAACAAGTAGGGAGGTCATGGAACCTATAGAGATTAAAGGGGAGGAGGTGCTTGCTGTCTTGAGCCAAATCAGAGTAGATAAATCCCCAGGACCGGACAGGGTATTCCCACGGACCGTGAAGGAGACTAGTGTTGAAATTGCAGGGGTCCTGGCAGATATATTTAAAATGTCGGTATCCACGGGTGAGGTGCCGGATGATTGGAGGATAGCTCATGGTGTTCCGATGTTTAAAAAAGGCTCAAAAAGTAATGCGGGAAATTATAGGCCGGTAAGTTTGACGTCAGTAGTAGGTAAATTATTGGAAGGAGTACTAAGAGATAGGATCTACAAATATTTGGATAGAGAGGGACTTATTAGGGAGAGTCAACATGACTTTGTGCTTGGTAGGTCATGTTTAACCAATCTATTAGAGTTTTTCAAGGAGGTTACCAGGAATGTGGATGAAGGGAAGGCAGTGGATGTTGCCTACATGGACTTCAGTAAGGCCTTTGACAAGGTCCCACATGGGAGGTTAGTCAGGAAGGTTCAGTCGCTAGGTATACATAGAGAGGTAGTAAATTGGATTAAACATTGGCTCAATGGAAGAAGCCAGAGAGGGTAGTGGAGGATTGCTTCTCAGAGTGGAGGCCTGTGACTAGTGGTGTGCCACAGGGATCAGTGCTGGGTCCATTGTTGTTTGTCATCTATATCAATGACCTGGATGATAATGTGGTAAATTGGATCAGCAAATTTGCTGATGATACAAAGATTGGCGGTGTAGTGGACAGTGAGGAAGGTTTTCAAAGCTTGCAGAGGGATTTGGACCAGCTAGAAAAATGGGTTGAAAAATGGCAGATGGAGTTTAATGCAGACAAGTGTGAGGTATATTGCACTTTGGAAGGACAAACCAAGGTAGAACATACAAGGTAAATGGTAGGACACTGAAGAGTGCAGTAGAACAGAGGGATCTGAGAATACAGATACATAATTCCCTAAAAGTGGCGTCACAGGTAGATAGGGTCGTAAAGAATGCTTTTGGTACATTGGCCTTTATAAATCAAAGTATTGAGTATAAAAGTTGGAGTGGTATGGTAAGGTTATATAAGGCATTGGTGAGGCCGAATTTAGAGTATTGTGTACAGTTTTGGTCACCTAGTTACAGGAAGGATGTAAATAAGGTTGAAAGAGTGCAGAGAAGGTTCACAAGGATGTTGCCGGGACTTGAGAAGCTGAGTTACAGAGAGAGATTGAATAGGTTGGGACTTTATTCCCTGGAGCGTAGAAGATTGAGGGGAGATTTGATAGAGGTGTATAAAATTATGATGGGTATAGATAGAGTGAATGCAAGCAGGCTTTTTCCACTGAGGCTAGGGGAGAAAAAAACTAGAGGACATGGGTTAAGGGTGAAGGGGAAAAAGTTTAAAGGGAATATTAGGGGGGGCTTCTTCACACAGAGAGTGGTGGGAGTGTGGAATGAGCTACCAGATGAAGTGGTGAATGCAGGGTCACTTTTAACATTTAAGAAAAACTTGGACAGGTACATGGATGAGAGGGGTGTGGAGGGATATGGTCCAAGTGCAGGTCAGTGGGACTAGGCAGAAAAATAGAACACAGAACATAGAAAAGCTACAGCACAAACAGGCCCTTCGGCCCACAAGTTGCGTCGAACAATTTCCTTACCTTCTAGGCTTATCTATAACCCTCTATCTTACTAACCTCCATGAACCTATCCAAAGACTCAATCGAATCCGCTTCCACCACCACTACCGGCAGCCGATTCCACGCGCCCACCACACTCTGAGTGAAAAACTTACTCCAAACATCTCCTCTATACCTACTCCCCAGCACCCTAAACCTGTGACCTCTTGTGGCAACCATTTCAGCCCTGGGTAAAAGCCTCTGAGAATCCATTCTATCAATACCTCTCAACATCTTGTACACCTCTATCAGGTCACCTCTCATCCTTCACCTCTCCAAGGAGAATAGACCTCGCTCTCTCAACCTATCCTCATAAGGCATGCCACTTAATCCCGGCAACATCCTTGTAAATCTTCTCTGCACCCGTTCTATGGCTTCCACATCCTTTCATAGAACATAGAACATAGAACATTACAGCGCAGAACAGGCCCTTCGGCCCACGATGTTGCACCGACCAGTTAAAAAAAAAACTGTGACCCTCCAACCTAAACCAATTTCTTTTCGTCCATGAACCTATCTACGGATCTCTTAAACGCCCCCAAACTAGGCGCATTTACTACTGATGCTGGCAGGGCATTCCAATCCCTCACCACCCTCTGGGTAAAGAACCTACCCCTGACATCGGTTCTATAACTACCCCCCCTCAATTTAAAGCCATGCCCCCTCGTGCTGGATTTCTCCATCAGAGGAAAAAGGCTATCACTATCCACCCTATCTAAACCTCTAATCATCTCAGATAGGAGGGTCGGAACTAAAGGTAGGGACTCAGGGTTGGTGTGTTGCCTACCAGGGGCTGGGGTCCGGGATGTGTCTGACAGGGTATTCAGGACTCTTAGGGGGGAGGGAGATAAACCACAAGTTATTGTACATGTGGGGACACACGACATAGGGAGGATAGGGGAAGGGGATATTAGGCAGGGATTTATGGAGTTGGGGTGGAAACTAAAGGCCAAGACTGACAGAGTGGTTATCTCTGGACTCTTGCCTGTACCACGGGATAGTTTAGAGAGGAATAGGGAGAGGGAAGGTTTGAATTCATGGCTGAGGGGATGGTGCAGGAGGGAGGGGTTCAGGTACTTAAGCAATTGGGGCTCGTACTGGGGAAGGTGTGACCTCTATGAGAAGGATGGTCTACACCTTAATCAGAAGGGGACCAATATCCTGGGGGGTAAATTTGCTAAGGCCATGCAGGGAGGTTTAAACTGATTCGGGGGGGGGGAGGGATCCTGAGTAGTGGGGCTGAAAGTGAGGGATGCATGGATGGGGACTGCAATGCACGGCATTGCAGAGGTGGGGTGGAGCAGGGTTTGAAATGTGTATACTTCAATGCCAGGAGTATTCGCAATAAAGTGGGTGAACTTGCAGCGTGGATCAGTACCTGGGACTTCGATGTTGTGGCTATTTCAGAGACATGGATAGAGCAGGGGCAGGAATGGATGCTGCAGGTCCCGGGGTTCAAATGTTTTAGTCGAAGTAGGGAAGGAGGTAGAAGAGGGGGAGGGGTAGCATTATTGGTCAGAGATTGTATCACAGTGTCAGAGAGGAGGTTTGATGAGGACTTATCTGTTGAGGTAGTATGGGCGGAGATTAGAAATAGGAGAGGAGAGGTCACCCTGTTGGGAGTCTTTTATAGACCTCCTAAAAGTTCTAGAGAGGTTGAGGAAAGGATTGCGGAGTCAATCCTGCTTAGGAGTGAAAGTAATAGGGCAATTGTTATGGGGGATTTTAACTTGACTAATATTGACTGGAATTGTTATAGCTCTAGCTCGTTAGAGGGGTCAGTTTTTGTTCAAAGCGTGCAGGAAGGTTTTTTGACTCAGTATGTAGACAGGCCAACTAGAGGTGAGGCTATATTGGATCTGGTGCTGGGAAATGAGCCAGACCTGGTGCTAGACTTGGAAGTTGGTGTGCATTTTGGTGATAGTGACCACAATTCGGTTACGTTCACCTTAGTGATGGAAAGGGATAGGCATGAACCTCGGGCCAGTGGTTTTAGCTGGGGGAAGGGTAATTATGAGGCTATTAGGAGAGAATTAGGAAACATAGGTTGGACTAGGAGATTACAGGGACTGGGAACGTCCGACATGTGGAGTTTTTTCAAGGAGCAGCTACTGCGAGTCTGTGATAGGTATGTCCCTGTCAGGCAAGGAGGAATTGGTAGGGCTAGGGAACCGTGGTGCACCAAAAAAGTTTCTTTGTTGGTTAAAAAGAAAAAGGAAGCTTCTGTTCGGATGAGACGTGAGCACTCGGGTAGTGCACTAGAAAGCTTTAGATTGGCTAAGAGGGAGTTGAAGAGCGAGCTTAGAAGGGCTAAAAGGGGACATGAGAAGACTTTGGCGGATAGGGTTAAAGAGAATCCTAAGGCGTTCTATAGGTATGTCAAGAACAGAAGGTTGGTTAGGGCAAGTTTAGGGCCAGTTATAGATGGCAGAGGGAAGTTATGTGTGGAACCGGAGGAGATTGGTGAAGCATTGAACCAATATTTCTCTTCGGTGTTCACGCAAGGGGACATGAATATAGCTGAGGAGGACACTGGGTTGCAAGGGAGTAGAATAGACAGTATTACAGTTGATAAGGAGGATGTGCAGGATATTCTGGAGGGTCTGAAAATAGATAAATCCCCTGGTCCGGATGGGATTTATCCAAGGATTCTCTGGGAGGCAAGAGAAGTGATTGCAGAGCCTCTGGCTCTGATCTTCAGGTCGTCGTTGGCCTCTGGTATAGTACCAGAAGATTGGAGGTTAGCGAATGTTGTCCCATTGTTTAAGAAGGGGAACAGAGACTTCCCCGGGAATTATAGACCGGTGAGTCTCACTTCTGTTGTCGGCAAGATGTTGGAAAAAATTATAAGGGATAGGATTTATAGTTATTTGGAGAGTAATGAATTGATAGGTGATAGTCAGCATGGTTTTGTGGCAGGTAGGTCGTGCCTTACTAACCTTATTGAGTTTTTTGAGAAAGTGACCAAGGAGGTGGATGGGGGCAAGGCAGTGGACGTGGTATATATGGATTTTAGTAAGGCGTTTGATAAGGTTCACCATGGTAGGCTTCTGCAGAAAATGCAGATGTATGGGATTGGGGGTGATCTAGGAAATTGGATCAGGAATTGGCTAGCGGATAGGAAACAGAGGGTGGTGGTTGATAGTAAATATTCATCATGGAGTGCGGTTACAAGTGGTGTACCTCAGGGATCTGTTTTGGGGCCACTGCTGTTTGTAATATTTATTAATGATCTGGATGAGGGTATAGTTGGGTGGATTAGCAAATTTGCTGATGACACCAAAGTCGGTGGTGTGGTAGACAGTGAGGAAGGGTGTCGTAGTTTGCAGGAAGACTTAGACAGGTTGCAAAGTTGGGCCGAGAGGTGGCGGATGGAGTTTAATGCGGAGAAGTGTGAGGTAATTCACTTTGGTAGGAATAACAGATGTGTTGAGTATAGGGCTAACGGGAGGACTTTGAATAGTGTGGAGGAGCAGAGGGATCTAGGTGTATGTGTGCATAGATCCCTGAAAGTTGGGAATCAAGTAGATAAGGTTGTTAAGAAGGCATATGGTGTCTTGGCGTTTATTGGTAGGGGGATTGAATTTAGGAGTCGTAGCGTTATGTTGCAACTGTACACAACTCTGGTGCGGCCGCACTTGGAGTACTGTGTGCAGTTCTGGTCCCCACATTACAGGAAGGATGTGGAGGCTTTGGAGAGGGTGCAGAGGAGGTTTACCAGGATGTTGCCTGGTATGGAGGGGAGATCCTATGAGGAGAGGCTGAGGAATTTGGGATTGTTTTCGCTGGAAAGGCGGCGGCTAAGAGGGGATCTTATTGAAACATATAAGATGATTAGAGGTTTAGATAGGGTGGATAGTGATAGCCTTTTTCCTCTGATGGAGAAATCCAGCACGAGGGGGCATGGCTTTAAATTGAGGGGGGGTAGTTATAGAACCGATGTCAGGGGTAGGTTCTTTACCCAGAGGGTGGTGAGGGATTGGAATGCCCTGCCAGCATCAGTAGTAAATGCGCCTAGTTTGGGGGCGTTTAAGAGATCCGTAGATAGGTTCATGGACGAAAAGAAATTGGTTTAGGTTGGAGGGTCACAGTTTTTTTTTTTAACTGGTCGGTGCAACATCGTGGGCCGAAGGGCCTGTTCTGCGCTGTAATGTTCTATGTTCTATGTTCTATCTTATATGTTTCAATAAGATCCCCTCTTAGCCGCCGCCTTTCCAGCGAAAACAATCCCAAATCCCTCAGCCTCTCCTCATAGGATCTCCCCTCCATACCAGGCAACATCCTGGTAAACCTCCTCTGCACCCTCTCCAAAGCCTCCACATCCTTCCTGTAATGTGGGGACCAGAACTGCACACAGTACTCCAAGTGCGGCCGCACCAGAGTTGTGTACAGTTGCAACATAACGCTACGACTCCTAAATTCAATCCCCCTACCAATAAACGCCAAGACACCATATGCCTTCTTAACAACCTTATCTACTTGATTCCCAACTTTCAGGGATCTATGCACACATACACCTAGATCCCTCTGCTCCTCCACACTATTCAAAGTCCTCCCGTTAGCCCTATACTCAACACATCTGTTATTCCTACCAAAGTGAATTACCTCACACTTCTCCGCATTAAACTCCATCCGCCACCTCTCGGCCCAACTTTGCAACCTGTCTAAGTCTTCCTGCAAACTACGACACCCTTCCTCACTGTCTACCACACCACCGACTTTGGTGTCATCAGCAAATTTGCTAATCCACCCAACTATACCCTCATCCAGATCATTAATAAATATTACAAACAGCAGTGGCCCCAAAACAGATCCCTGAGGTACACCACTTGTAACCGCACTCCATGATGAATATTTACTATCAACCACCACCCTCTGTTTCCTATCCGCTAGCCAATTCCTGATCCAATTTCCTAGATCACCCCCAATCCCATACATCTGCATTTTCTGCAGAAGCCTACCATGGTGAACCTTATCAAACGCCTTACTAAAATCCATATATACCACGTCCACTGCCTTGCCCCCATCCACCTCCTTGGTCATTTTCTCAAAAAACTCAATAAGGTTAGTAAGGCACGACCTACCTGCCACAAAACCATGCTGACTATCACCTATCAATTCATTACTCTCCAAATAACTATAAATCCTATCCCTTATAATTTTTTCCAACATCTTGCCGACAACAGAAGTGAGACTCACCGGTCTATAATTCCCGGGGAAGTCTCTGTTCCCCTTCTTAAACAATGGGACAACATTCGCTAACCTCCAATCTTCTGTAATGAGGTGACCAGAACTGGGCACAGTACTCCAGGTGGGGTCTGACCAGGGTCCTATACAGCTGCAGCATTATCTCCCGATTTCTAAACTCAATTCCTCTATTGATGAAGGTCAGCATTCCATACACCTTCTTAACCACAGCCTCTACCTGCGACGCCGCTTTGAGCGTCCTATGAACCTGGACCCCAAGATCCCTCTGTTCTTCCACACTGCCAAGCGTCTTACCCTTAATATTATATTCTTCCATCCTATTCGACCTGCCAAAATGAACCACCACACACTTATCTGGGTTGAAGTCCATCTGCCACTTCTCCACCCAGTCTTGCATCTTATCTATGTCTCGTTGCAACTGCTGACATCCCTCCACACTCTCCACAACACCACCAACCTTTGTGTCATCAGCAAACTTGCCAACCCACCCTTCCACTTCCTCATCCAGGTCATTTATAAAAATCACAAAAAGCAAGGGTCCCAGAACAGATCCCTGGGGCACTCCACTGGTGACCGACCTCCATGCTGAAAAAGACCCATCTACAACCACTCTTTGCCTTCTGTGGGCAAGCCAGTTCTGAATCCACAAAGCACCGTCCCCTTGTATCCCATGCCCCTTCACTTTCTCAATAAGCCTTGCATGGGGCACCTTATCAAACGCCTTGCTGAAATCCATATAAATTACATCTACCGCTCTTCCCCCGTATAAGTGTCTAGTCACATCTTCAAAAAACTCAATCCGACTCGTAAGGCATGATCTGCCTCGGACAAAGCCGTGCTGGCTATTTCTGATCATACTATTCCTTTCCAAATGTTCATAAATCCTGCCTCTCAGAATCTTCTCCATCAACTTACCTACCACTGAGGTTAGACTCACTGGTCTATAATTTCCCGGGCTATCTCCTCCCTTTCTTGAATAACGGAACCACATCCGCCATCCTCCAATCCTCCGGAACCTCTCCCGTCTCCATTGACGACGCAAAGATCATCGCCAGAGGATCAGCAATCTCTTCCCTCGCCTCTCAACAGTAACCTGGGGTACATCCCATCCGGTCCCGGCGATTTATCTAACTTGATGCTTTTCAACAGCTCCAACACATCCTCTTTCCTCATGCGCACATGCTCAATCTTCTCAGTCCACTGCAAGTCTGCATTGCAACTACCAAGATCCTTTTCCACTGTGAATATTGAAGCAAAGTATTCATTGAGTACCTCTGCTATTTCTACCGCTTCAATAGAGACTTTCCCACCGTCACATTTGATAGGTCCTACTCCTTCACATCTTATCCTCTTGCTCTTCACATACTTGTAGAATGCCTTGGGGTTTTCCTTTATCCTGTCTGCCAAGGCCTTCTCATGTCCCCTCCTGGCTCTTCTAATTTCCCTCGTTAGTTCCTTCCTACTAGTCGTATACTCTTCTAGATTTCTAACATTACCAAGCTCCCTGAACCTTTTGTAGGCTTTTCTTTTCTTCCTGACTAAATCAGTGACAGCTTTCGTGCACCACGGTTCCTGTAACCTACCATAACTCCCCTGTCGCACCGGAACATTCCCGTGCAGAGTTCCAGACAAATGTTCCTTGAAAATTTGCCACATTTCTTCCGTACATTTCCCTGAGGAAACCTCCTTCCAATTTATGCCTCTAATTTCCGGCCGAATAGCAACATAGTTGCCCTTACTCCAGATGAACACTTTCCTAGCTCGGCTGATCCTATCTCTCTCCAATGCTAATGTAAAGGAGATAGAGTTATGATCACTATCCCCAAAATGCTCTCCCACTGAGAGATCTGACACCTGCCCAGGTTCATTCCCTAATACCAAATCAGGTATAGCCTCTCCTCTTGTAGGCTTATCCACACACTGTGTCAGGAAGCTCTCCTGAACACACCTGACAAACTCCTCCCCATCTAAACTCCTTACCCTAGGGATATTCCAATCGATATTTGGGAAATTAAAATCTCCCATCATGACTACTCTGTTATTATCACATCTCTCCAGAATCTGCTTCCCAATCTGCTCCTCCACGTCCCTGCTACTATTGGGCAGCCTATAGAAAACACCCAGTAAAGTTACCGACCCCTTCCTGTTCCTAACCTCCACCCACAGAGATTCTGTAGACAATCCTTCTGTGGCATCCATCTTTTCTACAGCTGTGACACTATCCCTGATCAACAGTGCCACTCCCCCACCTCTTTTGCCTCCTTCCGGAACCCGGAAGTGGTCGCGCAGGGAGGTCTGGGAGAGAGAGATTTTTTTTTTTTAAAAGTTACTCACCTCAGTGAATCGGCCTCATTGCGTCTTGGAAGTGCAGCAGAGAGGGAGAGATTCGCGAGAGGAGTGCTGCGGGTAAGCGCTGTTATTTTTAACTTACTTTTTCGCGGGTTTTTTCTTTAAAAATATCTAAACCCGGAAGTGGTCGCGCAGGGAGGTCTGGGAGAGAGAGATTTTTTTTTTTCGCCAATAAATTGGAACAGAGAGGAATCCCGATACTCTACACTTGTAGAGTATCCCACCCTCCCTCCTCCTCTAACCTAAAAAAAAAGACCCAGTGAGAGCAGGGCTTTGGAGAAAACAGGAGGAGGAAAGGTAAGTTTAAAATTTTCATTCACTTTTTTTTTTCCCTGTGTGTTTAAAAGGGCAATTATGAGTGTGAGGCCAGTATGTTGTTCCCAATGTAGGATGTGGGAGGTCCTGGAGGCTCCTAGCCTCCCGGACGACCATATCTGTGCTGGGTGTGTTGAGCTGCGGTTCCTAAGGGACCATGTTAGGGAACTGGAATTGCAGCTCGAGGACCTTCGCCGGGTTAGGGATAGTGAGGAGGTCATTGACAGGAGCTATCGGCAGGTGGTCACACCGGGACCACGGGAGGAGGGTAACTGGGTAACAGTGAGGAAGGAGAAAGCTCAGTTGATGGTGAGCACCCCGGTGGATGTGCCCCTTAATAATAAGTACTCCTGTCTGGGTACTACTGGGGTGGACAGCCCACCTGGGGGAAGCAGCGGTGGCAGTGTCTCTGGAGCTGAGCCTGGCCCAGTAGTGCAAAGGGGTAAGGAAAGGAGGGTAGTGCTAATTGGGGACTCTACGGTGAGGGGGTCAGATAGGCGTTTTTGCGGACACAGACGGGACTCTCGGATGGTGGTTTGCCTCCCTGGTGCAGGGGTCCGGGATGTCTCTGGTCGAGTCCCAGAAATCCTGAAGGGGGAGGGAGAGGAGCCGAAGGTCGTGATGCATATAGGTACTGCTGACATAGGTAGGAAGAGGGAAGGGGTCATGAAAAGAGAATATAGGGAGTTAGGTAGACAGCTGAGAAAGAAGAATGCAAAGGTAGTAATCTCGGGATTGCTGCCTGTGCCGCGGGAGAGTGAGAACAGGAATCGGTGGAGAATGAATGCGTGGCTGAGGGACTGGAGCAAGGGACAAGGATTTGGGTACTTGGATCATTGGGACCTCTTTAGGGGCAGGTGTGATCTGTTTAAAAAAGACGGGTGGCACTTGAATCCCAGGGGGACCAATATCCTGGCGGGAAGGTTGGCTAAGGCTACTGGAGAGACTTCAAACTAGAAAGGTTGGGGGGAGGGAATCGAAATGAGGGGACTGAGAGCGAGGAGGTTAGCTCGCAAATAGATAAGGAATGTAAACAGGGTAAGAGGGAGGTTAGACGAGTGATGGAGAAGGGAAGTGCTCAGGCTGAAGGTCTGAGATGTGTCTATTTTAATGCCAGGAGTGTAGTGAATAAAGTGGATGAGCTTAGAGCGTGGATTGCTGCTTCGAATTGTGATGTGGTGGCCATTACGGAGACTTGGATGTCTCAGGGACAGGACTGGGTGCTTCAGGTGCCGGGTTTTAGATGTTTCAGGAAGGACAGGGAGGGAGGCAAGAGAGGGGGGGGGAGTGGCACTGTTGATCAGGGATAGTGTCACGGCTGTAGAGAAGGTGGATGCCGTGGAGGGATTGACTACGGAGTCTTTGTGGGTGGAGGTTAGGAACAGGAAGGGGTCGGTAACGTTGCTGGGTGTTTTCTATAGGCCGCCCAATAGTAACAGAGACGTTGAGGAGCAGATGGGGAAACAGATCCTGGAGAGATGTAGGAATAACAGAGTTGTCGTGATGGGAGATTTTAATTTCCCAAACATAGATTGGAATATCCCTAGGGCTAGGGGTTTGGATGGAGAGGAGTTTGTTAGGTGTGTCCAGGAGAGTTTCCTGACACAGTATGTGGATAAGCCTACTAGAGGAGAGGCTGTACTTGATCTGGTGCTGGCTAATGAACCTGGACAGGTGGAGGATCTCTCGGTGGGTGAGCATCTTGGGGATAGCGATCATAATTCTATCTCCTTCACGATAGCATTGGAAAGAGATAGGATCAGGCAGGCTAGGAAAGTGTTTCTCTGGAGTAAAGGGAAATACAGTGTCATCAGGGAGGAAATTAGACGGGTAAATTGGAAGGAGGCATTCTTGGGGAAAAGTACCGAAGGAAAGTGGAGGATTTTCAAGGAATGTTTGTCTGGAGCTCTGCATGACAACGTTCCGATGAGACAGGGGGGTGTTGGTAGGGTACGGGAACCGTGGTGCACGAAGGTTGTGATGAACCTGGTGAATAAGAAAAGAGAGGCGTACAGAAGGTTCAGAGAGCTAGGAGGTGTTAAGGATTTAGAGGAGTATACGGGATGTAGGAAGGAGCTTAAGAAGGAAATTAGGAGAGCGAGAAGGGGTCATGAGAAGGCCTTGGCAGGTAAGATTAAGGAGAATCCCAAGGCTTTCTACAAATATGTCAAGAGTAAAAGGATGAGATGTGAAGGCATAGGACCCTTAAAAGGTGAAGGGGGAAAAGTTTGTGCGGAACCGTTAGAAATGGCGGAGCTGCTTAATGAATACTTTACCTCGGTATTCACGGTGGAAAGGGATCTGGGTGGTTGTACTGCTGGTTTGCGGTGGACAGAAAGGATCGAGCATGTGGACATAAAGAAAGAGGATGTGTTGGAACTATTGAATGGCATCAAGGTTGGTAAGTTGCCGGGACCGGATGGGATGTACCCCAGGTTACTGTGGGAGGCGAGGGAGGAGATTGCGGAGCCTTTGGCGATGATCTTTGCATCGTCGATGGAGACGGGAGAGGTTCCGGAGGATTGGAGGATTGCAGATGTGGTCCCTATATTCAAGAAAGGGAACAGGGACAGCCCGGGAAATTACCGACCGGTGAGTCTAACCTCAGTGGTTGGTAAGTTGATGGAGAGGATCCTGAGAGACAGGATTTATGATCATCTAGAGAAGTTTAGTATGATCAAAAGTAGTCAGCACGGCTTTGTCAAGGGCAGGTCGTGCCTTACGAGCCTGGTTGAGTTCTTTGAAAATGTGACCAAACACATTGACGAAGGAAGAGCGGTGGATGTGGTCTATATGGACTTCAGCAAGGCGTTCGATAAGGTCCCCCATGCAAGACTTCTTGAGAAAGTGAGAGGGCATGGGATCCAAGGGGCTGTTGCCTTGTGGATCCAGAACTGGCTTGCCTGCAGAAGGCAGAGAGTGGCTGTGGCGGGGTCTTTCTCTGCATGGAGGTCAGTGACCAGTGGAGTGCCCCAGGGATCTGTTCTGGGACCCTTGCTGTTTGTCATTTTCATAAATGACCTGGATGAGGAAGTGGAGGGATGGGTTGGTAAGTTTGCTGACGACACCAAGGTAGGTGGTGTTGTGGATAGTTTGGAGGGATGTCAGAAGTTGCAGCGAGACATAGATAGAATGCAAGACTGGGCGGAGAAGTGGCAGATGGACTTCAACCCGGATAAGTGTGTGGTGATCCATTTTGGCAGATCCAATGGGATGAAGCAGCAGTATAATATGAAGGGTACCATTCTTAGCAGTGTAGAGGATCAGAAGGACCTTGGGGTCCGGGTCCATAGGACTCTTAAATCGGCCTCGCAAGTGGAGGATGCGGTCAAGAAGGCGTACGGCGTACTGGCCTTCATTAATCGAGGGATTGAGTTTAGGAGTCGGGAGATAATGCTGCAGCTTTATAGGACCCTGGTTAGACCCCACTTGGAGTACTGCGCGCAGTTCTGGTCACCTCATTACAGGAAAGATGTTGAAGCCATTGAAAGGGTGCAGAGGAGATTTACAAGGATGTTGCCTGGATTGGGGGGCATGCCTTATGAGGATAGGTTGAGGGAGCTTGGTCTCTTCTCCCTGGAGAGACGAAGGATGAGAGGTGACCTGATAGAGGTTTACAAGATGTTGAGAGGTCTGGATAGGGTAGACTCTCAGAGGCTATTTCCAAGGGCTGAAATGGTTGCTACGAGAGGACACAGGTTTAAGGTGCTGGGGGGTAGGTACAGAGGAGATGTCAGGGGGAAGTTTTTCACTCAGAGGGTGGTGGGTGAGTGGAATCGGCTGACGTCGGTGGTGGTGGAGGCAAACTCGTTGGGGTCTTTTAAGAGACTTCTGGATGAGTACATGGGATTTAATGGGATTGAGGGCTATAGATAGGCCTAGAGGTGGGGATGTGATCGGCGCAACTTGTGGGCCGAAGGGCCTGTTTGTGCTGTGGCTTTCTATGTTCTATGTTCTATGTTCCCTGTCCCTCCTGAAACATCCTGGGAGTGTGGAATGAGCTGCCGGATAAAGTGGTAAATGCGGGGTCACTTTTAACATTTAAGAAAAACTTGGACGGGTTCATGGATGAGAGGGGTGTGGAGGGATATTGTCCAAGTGCAGGTCACTGGGACTAGGCATAAAATGGTTCGGCACAGACAAGAAGGGCCAAAAGGCCTGTTTCTGAGCTGTAATTTTCTATGGTTCTATGGTTCTATCTGAAACCCGACGCTTGAAGTATCCAGTCCTGTCCCTGAGATAACCAAGTCTCTGTAATGGCCACCACATCACACTTCCAAGTAGCGATCCACGCTCTAAGCTCATCCATTTTGTTCACTACACTCCTTGCGTTAAAATAAACACACCTCAACCCTTCGGTCTGAGCGCTCCCCTTCTCCGTCACCTGCCTATCCTCCCTCTCACACTGTCTACAAGCCCCTTTTATTTTTACTCTAACCTCCTCTCGCCCAGTCACCCCACTTTGATTCCCACCCCCCAACCATTCTAGTTTAAACACTCCCCAGTCGCCTTAGCAAACCTTCCCGCCAGGATATTGGTCCCCCTGGGATTTAAGTGAAACCCGTCCTTTTTGTACAGGTCGCACCTGCCCCTAAAGAGGTCCCAGTGATCCAGGAACCTGAATCCCTGACCCCTGCTCCAATCCCTCAGCCACGCATTTATCCTCCACCTTATTCCGTTCCTTCCCTCACTGTCTCGTGGCACAGGCAGCAATCCCGAGATTGTGATAAAGAAGGAATGTAAGAAAAGGGATAACCAGCCGTGGATAACTAAGGAAATAAAGGAGAGTATTAAATTAAAAACCGATGCGTACAGAGTGGCCAAAACTAGTGGGGAATTAGAAGATTGGGAAAGCTTTAAAAAACAACAAAGAACTACAAAGAAAGCGATAAAGAAAGGAAAGATAGATTATGAAACTAAACTAGCACAAAATATAAAAACTGATAGTAAAAGTTTTTACAAATATATAAAAAGGAAAAGAGTCGCTAAAGTAAATGTTGGTCCCTTAGAAGACAAGAAGGGGGATTTAATAATGGGAAACGAGGAAATGGCCGAGGCCTTAAACAAGTTTTCATTGTCGGTCTTCACGGTAGAGGAACGTAATTTAAGGATGTGGAAGCGCTGGAAAGAGTGCAGAGGAGATTTACCAGGATGCTGCCTGGTTTGGAGGGTAGGTCTTATGAGGAAAGGTTGAGGGAGCTGGGGCTGTTCTCTCTGGAGCGGAGGAGGCTGAGGGGAGACTTAATAGAGGTGTATAAAATGATGAAGGGGATAGATAGAGTGAACGTTCAAAGACTATTTCCTCGAGTGGATGGAGCTATTACAAGGGGGCATAACTATAGGGTTCATGGTGGGAGATATAGGAAGGATATCAGAGGTAGGTTCTTTACGCAGAGAGTGGTTGGGGTGTGGAGTGGATTGCCTGCAGTGATAGTGGAGTCAGACACTTCAGGAACATTTAAGCGGTTATTGGATAGGCACATGGAGCACACCAGGATGATAGGGAGTGGGATAGCTTGATCATGGTTTCAGATAAAGCTCGGCACAACATCGTGGGCCGAAGGGCATGTTTTGTGCTGTACTGTTCTATGTTCTATGTTCTATGTAATAGCTTACCGAAAATTGATGGTCGTGGGACTGTAGGGGGTGAGGTCCTTAAAACGATTACTATTACTAAAGAGGTAGCGCTTGGTAGGCCAATGGGACTAAAGGTAGACAAGTTCCTGGGCCCGGATGGAATGCATCCCAGGGTACTGAAAGAAATGGCAGAAGTAATAGCGGATGCGTTGAACAACAACAAAGAACAACAAAGAACAGTACAGCACAGGAAACAGGCCCTTCGGCCCTCCAAGCCTGTGCCGCTCCTTGGTCCAACTAGACCAATCGTTTGTATCCCTCCATCATGTGACTATCCAGGTAAGTCTTAAACGATATCAGCGTGCCTGCCTCCACCACCCTACTTGGCAGCGCATTCCAGGCCCCCACCACCCTCTGTGTAAAAAACATCCCTCTAATATCTGAGTTATACTTCGCCCCTCTCACCTTGAGTCCGTGACCCCTCGTGAACGTCACTTCTGATCTGGGAAAAAGCTTCCCACCGTTCACCCTATCAATTCCCCTTCATAATCTTGTACACCTCTATTAGGTCTCCCCTCATTCTCCGTCTTTCCAGCAAGAACAACCCCAGTTTACCCAATCTCTCCCCATAGCTAAGACCCTCCATACCAGGCAACATCCTGGTAAACCTTCTCTGCACTCTCTCTAACGCCTCCACGTCCTTCTGGTCGCCAGAACTGGACGCAGTACTCCAAAGGTGGCCTAACCAGCGTTCTATACAGCTGCATCATCAGACTCCAGCTTTTATACTCTATACCCCGTCCTATAAAGGCAAGCATACCATATGCCTTCTTCACCACCTTCTCCACCTGTGTTGCCACTTTCAAGGATTTGTGGACTTGCACACCGAGGTCCCTCTGTGTTTCTATACTCCTGATGACTCTGCCATTTATTGTATAACTCCTCCCTACATTATTTCTTCCAAAATGCATCACATCGCATTTATCCGGATTAAACTCCATCTGCCACCTCTCCGCCCAATTTTCCAGCCTATCTATATCCTGCTGTATTGCCCAACAATGCTCTTCGCTATCCGCAAGTCCAGCCATCTTCGTGTCATCCGCAAACTTGCTGATAACACCAGTTACACCTTCTTCCAAATCATTTATACATATCACAAATAGCAGAGGTCCCAGTACAGAGCCCTGCGGAACACCACTGGTCACAGACCTCCAGCCGGAAAAAGACCCTTCGACCACTACCCTCTGTCTCCTATGGCCAAGCCAGTTCTCCACCCATCTAGCCACTTCTCCTTGTATCCCATGGGTCTTAACCTTCTTAACCAACCTGCCATGTGGGACTTTGTCAAATGCCTTACTGAAATCCATATAGACGACATCCACGGCCATTCCTTCATCAACCGTTTTTGTCACTTCCTCAAAAAACTCCACCAAATTTGTAAGGCACGACCTCCCTCTTACAAAACCATGCTGTCTGTCACTAATGAGATTGTTCCGTTCTAAATGCACATACATCCTGTCTCTAAGAATCCTCTCCAACAACTTCCCTACCACGGACGTCAACTCACCGGCCTATAATTTCCTGGGTTATCCCTGCTACCCTTCTTAAACAACGGGACCATATTCGCTATCCTCCAATCCTCAGGGACCTCACCCGTGTCCAAAGAAGCAACAAAGATTTCCGTCAGAGGCCCAGCAATTTCATCTCTCGTCTCCCTGAGCAGTCGAGGATAGATGCCACCAGGCCCTGGGGCTTTGTCAGTTTTAATGTTCCCTAAAAAACCTAACACTTCCTCTCTTGTAATGGAGATTTTCTCGAACGGGTCAACACCTCCCTCCGAGACACTCCCGGTTAACACGCCCCTCTCCTTCGTGAATACCGATGCAAAGTATTCATTTAGGATCTCCCCTATTCCCTTGGGTTCTAAGCATAATTCCCCTCCTTTGTCCCTGAGAGGTCCGATTTTCTCCCTGACAACTCTTTTGTTCCTAACGTATGAATAGAATGCCTTAGGATTCTCCTTAATCCTGCCTGCCAAGAACATCTCGTGACCTCTTTTTGCCCTTCTAACTCCCCGTTTGAGTTCTTTCCTACTCTCTCTGTATTCCTCCAGAGCTCCATCTGTTTTCAGTTGCCTGGACTTAACATATGCCTCCCTTTTCATTTTAATCAGATCCTCAATTTCCCTGGTTATCCATGGCTCTCGAATCCTACCTTTCCTATCTTTCCTTTTTACAGGCCCATGCCTATCCTGCAGCCTTATCAATAGTTCCTTAAAAGACTCTCACATGCCAGACGCGGACTTATCCTCGAACAGCCTCTCCCAATCAACATCCACCAATTCCTGCCTAATCCGGCTATAGTTAGCCTTCCCCCAATTTAGCACCCTGCCCGTAGGACAGCACTCATCCTTGTCCATTACTATCCTAAAGTTAACAGAGTTGTGGTCACTATTTGCCACATGTTCCCCTACCGAAACCTTGACGACCTGACCGGGCTCATTTCCCAGAACTAGGTCCAGTATAGCCCCCTCTCTAGTCGGGCTATCTACATACTGTTCCAAAGAACCTTCCAGTACGCATTTTACAAATTCCTCCCCGTCCGGATGCCCAGCTCTAAGCACTTTCCAATCTGTGCCAGGGAAATTAAAGTCCCCCACTACAACAACCCTATTTTTTCTGCACCGATACAGAATCTCCTGACATCTCCTTTCCTCCACTTCCCGTGGGCTGTTGGGAGGTCTGTTGTATACCCCCAGCATAGTGACTGCACCCTTCCTGTTTCTGAGTTCCACCCACAGCGTCTCAGTACATGACCCCTCTAAGTTGTCTACCCTCTGCAGGGTATATAGGACAGATGTTAGAGGTAGGTTCTTTACTCAGAGAGTAGTAAGGGCGTGGAATGCCCTGCCTGCAACAGTAGTAGACTCGTCAACATTAAGAGCATTCAAATGGTTATTGGATAAACATATGGATGATATTGGAATAGTGTAGATAGAGGGGCTATAGGTTGGTTTCACTGGTCGGCGCAACATCGAGGGCCGAAGGGCCTGTACTGCGCTGTAATGTTCTATGTTCTACTTCCTCCCTTGCATGGTTTGTTGCCTCCCAGGTGCCAAGGTCAGCGATGTCTCTGATCGCGTGCACAGCGTTCTAAAGTGGGATGGTGATCAGCCAGATGTCGTGGTACACATCAGTACCAATGACGTGGGAAGGAAGAGTGAGGAGGTCCTAAAGAGTGAGTACAAAGAGCTTGGAAGGAAGTTAAAAAGCAGGACCCCGAGGGTAGTAATCTCAGGATTGCTACCTGAGCCACATGCCAGTGAGGGCAGGAGTAGGATGCTTGGGCGGATGAACACATGGCTGAGGAACTGGTGCAGGGGGCAGGGTTTCCAATTCTTGGATCATTGGGACCTCTTCTGGGGCAGGTGGGACCTGTACAAGAGAGACGGGTTACACCTAAACTACAAGGGGACCAATACACTTGCAGGGAGATTTGCTAGTGTTATTGGGGAGCGTTTAAACTAGATTTGCAGGGGGATGGGAACCAGAGTGCCAGAGCAGATAGTGGAGCGGGGGGGAAAATAAATGATGTTAATAGTTCATGCAAAATCACAAATAAAAGGGTTGTGTGTGGTGGTAATAATCTTCTGAGGTGTGTCTATTTCAATGCCAGGAGTATTGTGGGGAAGGCAGATGAGCTGAAGGCGTGGATAGACACATGGAAATATGACATTATAGCCATTAGTGAAACTTGGCTACAGGAGGGGCAGGACTGGCAGCTCAATGTTCCAGGGTTCCAATGTTTCAGGCGGGATAGAGGCAGAGGGATAAAAGGTGGGGGGGTGGCATTGTTGGTCAGGGAAAATGTTACAGCGGTACTCAGGCAGGATAGATTAGGGAGCTTGTCTACAGAGGCCCTATGGGTGGAGCTGAGAAACAAGAAAGGTATGACCACATTAATGGGCTTGTATTATAGACCACCCAATAGTCAGCGAGAATTGGAGGAGCAAATTAGCGGAGAGATAGCTGACAACTGCAAGAAACACAAAGTTGTGATAGTAAGGGATTTTAATTTTCCACATAGAGATTGGGACTCGCATACTGTTAAAGGTTTAGATGGGGTAGAGTTTGTAAAATGTGTTCACGAGAATTTTCTACATCAGTATATAGAGGTGCCAACTAGAGAGGATGCGATATTGGATCTCCTATTGGGAAATGAGTTAGGGCAGGTGATGGATGTGAGTGTGAGGGAACACTTTGGATCCAGTGATCATAATGCCATTAGTTTCAACCTGATCGTGGATAAGGATAGATCTGGTCCTCGGGTTGAAGTTCTGAACTGGAAAAGGCCAAATTTCATGAAATGAGAAGGGATCTGGGAAGTGTGGATTGGCACAGGCTGTTCTCTGGTAAGGATGTAAATGGAAAGTGGGAGGCCTTCAAAGGAGAAATTTTGAGAGTGCAGAGTTTGTATGTTCCTGTCAGGATTAAAGGCAAAGTAAATAGGAATAAGGAACCTTGGTTCTCGAGGGAGATTGTAACACTGATTAAGAGGAAGAGAGAGTTGTATGAAATGTACAGGCAGCAAGGAACACATCAGATGCTCGAGGAGTATAAAAAGTGCAAGAAGCTACTTAAGAGGGAAATCAGGAGGGCTAAAAGAAGACATGAGGTTGCTTTGGCAGACAGAGTGAAGGAAAATCCAAAGAGCTTCTATAGGTATGTTAGGAGCAAAAGGATAGTGAGGGATAAAATTGGTCCTCTTGAAGACCAGAGTGGTAGACTGTGTATGGAACCAAAAGAGATGGGGGAGATACTAAATGGTTTTTTTGCATCCGTATTTACTGAGGAAACGGGCATGGAGTCTACGGAAATAGGGCAAACTGGTAGGGAGGCCATGGAACCTTTACAGATTAAAGGGGAGGAGGTGCTCGCTGTCTTGAGGCAAATCAGAGTGGATAAATCCCCAGGACCGGACAGGGTATTCCCAAGGACCTTGAGGGAAGCTAGTTTTGTAAGAGGGAGGTCGTGCCTTTGTAAGAGGGAGGTCGTGCCTTACAAATTTGGTGGTGTTTTTTGAGGAAGTGACAAAAACGGTTGATGAAGGAAGGGCCGTGGATGTCGTCTATATGGATTTCAGTAAGGCATTTGACAAAGTCCCACATGGCAGGTTGGTTAAGAAGGTTAAGGCTCATGGGATACAAGGAGAAGTGGCTAGATGGGTGGAGAACTGGCTTGGCCATAGGAGACAGAGGGTAGTGGTCGAAGGGTCTTTTTCCGGCTGGAGGTCTGTGACCAGTGGTGTTCCGCAGGGCTCTGTACTGGGACCTCTGCTATTTGTAATCTATATAAATGATTTGGAAGAAAGTGTAACTGGTGTTATCAGCAAGTTTGCGGATGACACGAAGATGGCTGGACTTGCGGATAGCGAAGAGCACTGCCGGGCAATACAGCAGGATATAGATAGGCTGGAAAATTAGACGGAGAGGTGGCAGATGGAGTTTAATCCGGATAAATGCGAAGTGATGCATTTTGGAAGAAATAATGTAGGGAGGAGTTATACAATAAATGGCAGAGTCATCAGGAGTATAGAACACAGAGGGACCTAGGTGTACAAGTCCACAAATCCTTGAAGGTGGCAACACAGGTGGAGAAGGTGGTGAAGAAGGCATATGGTATGCTTGCCTTTATAGGACGGGGTATAGAGTATAAAAGCTGGAGTCTGATGATGCAGCTGTATAGAACGCTGGTTAGGCCACATTTGGAGTACTGTGTCCAGTTCTAGTCGCCGCACTACCAGAAGGACGTGGAGGCGTTAGAGAGAGTGCAGAGAAGGTTTACCAGGATGTTGCCTGGTATGGAGGGTCTTAGCTATGAGGAGAGATTGGGTAGACTGGGGTTGTTCTCCTTGGAAAGACGGAGAATGAGGGGAGATCTAATAGAGGTGTACAAGATTATGAAGGGTATAGATAGGGTGAACAGTGGGAAGCTTTTTCCCAGGTCGGAGGTGACGATCACGAGGGGTCACGGGCTCAAGCTGAGAGGGGCGAAGTATAACTCAGACATCAGAGGAACGTTTTTTACACAGAGGGTGGTGGGGGCCTGGAATGCGCTGCCAAGTAGGGTGGTGGAGGCAGGCACGCTGACATCGTTTAAGACTTACCTGGATAGTCACATGAGCAGCCTGGGAATGGAGGGATACAAACGATTGGTCTTGTTGGACCAAGGAGCGGCACAGGCTTGGAGGGCCGAAGGGCCTGTTTCCTGTGCTGTACTGTTCTTTGTTCTTTGTTCTTTGTAGTGTTGAACTTGCAGGGGCCCTGGCAGACATATTTAAAATGTCAGTATTCACGGGGGAGGTGCCGGATGATTGGAGGGTGGCTCATGTTGTTCCGTTGTTTAAAAAAGGTTCCAAAAGAAATCCGGGAAATTATCGGCCAGTAAGTTTGACGTCGGTGGTGGGCAAGTTATTGGAAGATGTGATAAGGGATAGGATCTACAAATATTTGGATAGACAGGGACTTATTAGGGAGAGTCAAGATGGCTTTGTGCGTGGTAGGTCATGTTTGACCAATCTATTAGAGTTTTTCGAGGAGGTTACCAGGAAAGTGGATGAAGGGAAGGCGGTGGATGTTGTCTACCTGGATTTCAGCAAGGCCTTTGACAAGGTCCCTCATGGGAGGTTAGTTAGGAAGGTTCAGTCGCTAGGTATACATGGGGAGGTAGTAAATTGGATAAGACACTGGCTCAACGGAAGAAGCCAGAGAGTGGTTGTGGAGAATTGCTTCTCTGAGTGGAGGCCTGTGACTAGTGGTGTGCCGCAGGGATCGGTGTTGGGTCCATTGTTGTTTGTCATCTATATCAATGATCTGGATGATAATGTGGTCAATTGGATCAGCAGGTTTGCTGATGATACAAAGATTGGAGGTGTAGTGGACAGTGAGGAAGGTTTTCAAAGCTTGCAGAGGGATTTGGACCAACTAGAAAAATGGGCTGAAAAATGGCAAATGGAATTTAACGCAGATAAGTGTGAGATATTGCACTTTAGAACATAGAACATAGAACATAGAACATTACAGCGCAGAACAGGCCCTTCGGCCCACGATGTAGCACCGACCAGTTAAAAAAAAAACTGTGACCCTCCAACCTAAACCAATTTCTTTTCGTCCATGAACCTATCTACGGATCTCTTAAACGCCCCCAAACTAGGCGCATTTACTACTGATGCTGGCAGGGCATTCCAATCCCTCACCACCCTCTGGGTAAAGAACCTACCCCTGACATCGGTTCTATAACTACCCCCCCTCAATTTAAAGCCATGCCCCCTCGTGCTGGATTTCTCCATCAGAGGAAAAAGGCTATCACTATCCACCCTATCTAAACCTCTAATCATCTTATATGTTTCAATAAGATCCCCTCTTAGCCGCCGCCTTTCCAGCGAAAACAATCCCAAATCCCTCAGCCTCTCCTCATAGGATCTCCCCTCCATACCAGGCAACATCCTGGTAAACCTCCTCTGCACCCTCTCCAAAGCCTCCACATCCTTCCTGTAATGTGGGGACCAGAACTGCACACAGTACTCCAAGTGCGGCCGCACCAGAGTTGTGTACAGTTGCAACATAACGCTACGACTCCTAAATTCAATCCCCCTACCAATAAACGCCAAGACACCATATGCCTTCTTAACAACCTTATCTACTTGATTCCCAACTTTCAGGGATCTATGCACACATACACCTAGATCCCTCTGCTCCTCCACACTATTCAAAGTCCTCCCGTTAGCCCTATACTCAACACATCTGTTATTCCTACCAAAGTGAATTACCTCACACTTCTCCGCATTAAACTCCATCCGCCACCTCTCGGCCCAACTTTGCAACCTGTCTAAGTCTTCCTGCAAACTACGACACCCTTCCTCACTGTCTACCACACCACCGACTTTGGTGTCATCAGCAAATTTGCTAATCCACCCAACTATACCCTCATCCAGATCATTAATAAATATTACAAACAGCAGTGGCCCCAAAGGACAAATCAAAGTAGAACGTACAGGGTAAATGGAAGGACAAATCAAAGTAGAACGTACAGGGTAAATGGTTGGACTCTGAATAGTGCAGTTGAACAGAGAGATCTGGGAATACAGGTACAAAATTCCCTAAAAGTGACGTCACAGGTGGATAGGGTCGTAAAGAGTGCCTTTGGTACATTGACCTTTATAAATCGGAGTATCGAGTATAAAAGTTGGAGTGTTATGGTAAGGTTATATAAGGCATTGGTGAGGCCGAATTTGGAGTATTGTGTACAGTTTTGGTCACCTAGTTACAGGAAGGATGTAAATAAGATTGAAAGAGTGCAGAGAAGGTTCACAAGGATGTTGTCGGGACTTGAGAAGCTGAGTTACAAAGAGGGATTGAATCGGTTGGGACTAGGCATAAAATGGTTCGGCACAGACAAGAAGGGCCAAAAGGCCTGTTTCTGAGCTGTAATTTTCTATGGTTCTATGACTCTATGACTATGAGTTGTACAGGACGTTGGTCTGGCCGCACCTGGAGTATTGTACTCAGTTTTGGTTGCCTTGCGATAGGAAAGATGTTATTAAACTGGAGAGAGCGCAGAAGAGATTTACAAAGCTATTGCCAGGACTCAAGGGACTGAGTTATAGGGAGAGACTGGACAGACAAGGACTTTTTTCTTTGGAGCGTAGGAGACTGAGGGGTGATCTTATAGAGGTGTATCAGATCATGAGAGGCACGGTTTGGGTGAATGCATTCAGTCTTCTTCCTAGAGTTGGGGAGTCAAAGAACAAAGAACAAAGAAAATTACATAGAAACATAGACAAACTACAGCACAAAACAGGCCCTTCGGCCCCACAAGTTGTGCCGAACACATCCCTACCTTTTAGGCCTACCTATAACCCTCCATCCTATTAAGTCCCATGTACTCATCCAGGAGTCTCTTAAAAGACCCTATTGAGTTTGCCTCCACCACCACTGACGGCAGCCGATTCCACTCGCCCACCACCCTCTGTGTGAAAAACTACCCCCTAACATTTCCCCTGTACCTACCCCCCAGCACCTTAAACCTGTGTCCTCTCATAGCAGCCATTTCCACCCTGGGAAAAAGCCTCTGAGAGTCCACCCGATCTATGCCTCTCAACATCTTATATACCTCTATTAGGTCTCCTCTCATCCTACGTCTCTCCAAGGAGAAAAGACCGAGCTCCCTCAGCCTATCCTCATAAGGCATGCCACTCAATCCAGGCAACATCCTTGTAAATCGCCCCTGCACCCTTTCAATCTTTTCCACATCCCTCCTGTAATGAGGTGACCAGAACTGAGCACAGTACTCCAAGTTGGTTCTGACGAGGGTCTTATATAGCTGCATCATTATCCCCGGACTCCTAAACTCAATCCCTCGATTGATAAAGGCCAGCACACCATACGCCTTCTTAACCACCTCCTCCACCTGCGGGGCCAATTTTAGAGTCCTATGGACCCGGACCCCATGGTCCTTCTGATCCTCTACCGTACTAAGAGTCTTTCCCTTTATATTGTACTCCTTCATCCCATTTGACCTGCCAAAATGGACCACTACGCATTTATCTGGGTTAAAGTCCATCTACCACTTCTCCGCCCAGTCTTGCATCCTATCTATGTCCCTCTGTAACTTCTGACATCCCTCCAGACTATCCACAATCCCACCAACCTTTGTGCCATCGGCAAACTTACCAACCCATCCCTTCACTTCCTCATCCAGGTCATTTATGAAAATGACAAACAGCAAGGGTCCCAGAACAGATCCCTGGGGCACACCACTGGTGACCGACCTCCATTTAGAAAAAGACCCATCTATACCCACTCTCTGCCTCCTTTGGGCAAGCCAGTTCTGGATCCACAGGGCAGCAGCCCCTTGGATCCCATGCCCTCTCACTCTTTCTAGAAGCCTTGCATGGGGGACCTTATCGAACGCCTTGCTAAAATCCATATAAACCACATCTACCGCTTTCCCATCGTCAATGTGTTCCACATTTTCGAAGGACTCCACCAGACTCGTAAGGCACGATCTGCCTTTGACAAAGCCATGCTGAGTATTCGTGAGCATACTAAACCTCTCCAAATGCTCATAAATCGTGTACCTCAGGATCTTTTCCATCAGCTTACCAACAACTGAGGTTAGACTCACCGGTTGGTAATTTCCTGGGCTCTCCCTATTCCCCTTCTTGAAAATAGGAACCACATCCGCAATCCTCCAATCCTCCGGCACCTCTCCCGTCTCCAACGATGACGCAAAGATCATCGCCAGAGGCTCTGCAATCTCTTCCCTCGCTTCCCACAGTAACCTGGGGTACATCCCATCCGGACCCGTTGACTTATCTATCTTGATGCCATTCAAAGATTCCAACACAACCTCTTTGTTAAAGTCCACATACTCAATCTTTTCAGTCCACCGCAAGCCCGCAGTACATCCACCCAGGTCCTTCTCCTCTGTGAAAACCGAGGCAAAATACTCATTTATCACCTCTGCCATTTAGATAGAACATAGAACATAGAACAGTACAGCACAGAACAGGCCCTTTGGCCCACGATGTTGTGCCGACCTTCATCTGAAACCAAGATCAAGCTATCCCACTCCCTACCATCCTGGTGTGTTCCATGTGCCTATCCAATAACCGCTTAAATGTTCCTAAAGTGTCTGACTCCACTATCACTGCAGGCAGTCCATTCCACACCCCAACCACTCTCTGCGTGAAGAACCTACCTCTGATATCCTTCCTATATCTCCCACCATGAACCCTATAGTTATGCCCCCTTGTAATAGCTCCATCCACCCGAGGAAATAGTCTTTGAACGTTCACTCGATCTATCCCCTTCATCATTTTATAAACCTCTATTAAGTCTCCCCTCAATCTCCTCCGCTCCAGAGAGAACAGCCCCAGCTCCCTCAACCTTTCCTCATAAGACCGACACTCCAAACCAGGCAGCATCCTGGTAAATCTCCTCTGCACTCTTTCCAGTGCTTCCACATCCTTCTTATAGTGAGGTGACCAGAACTGCACGCAATATTCCAAATGCGGTCTCACCAAGGTCCTGTACAGTTGCAGCATAACCCCACGGCTCTTAAACTCCAACCCCCTGTTAATAAAAGCTAACACACTATAGAACATAGAAAGCCACAGCACAAACAGGCCCTTCGGCCCACAAGTTGCGCCGATCACATCCCCACCTCTAGGCCTATCTATAGCCCTCAATCCCATTAAATCCCATGTACTCATCCAGAAGTCTCTTAAAAGACCCCAACGAGTTTGCCTCCACCACCACCGACGTCAGCCGATTCCACTCACCCACCACCCTCTGAGTGAA
Organism: Mustelus asterias; assembly: GCF_964213995.1. Taxonomy (NCBI): domain Eukaryota; kingdom Metazoa; phylum Chordata; class Chondrichthyes; order Carcharhiniformes; family Triakidae; genus Mustelus; species Mustelus asterias. Next base: position 22,135 of record NC_135805.1, on the reverse strand, counting down.
AAACTTCCCCCTGACATCTCCTCTGTACCTACCCCCCAGCACCTTAAACCTGTGTCCTCTCGTAGCAACCATTTCAGCCCTTGGAAATAGCCTCTGGGAGTCTACCCTATCCAGACCTCTCAACATCTTGTAAACCTCTATCAGGTCACCTCTCATCCTTCGTCTCTCCAGGGAGAAGAGACCAAGCTCCCTCAACCTATCCTCATAAGGCATGCCCCCCAATCCAGGCAACATCCTTGTAAATCTCCTCTGCACCCTTTCAATGGCTTCAACATCTTTCCTGTAATGAGGTGACCAGAACTGCGCGCAGTACTCCAAGTGGGGTCTAACCAGGGTCCTATAAAGCTGCAGCATTATCTCCCGACTCCTAAACTCAATCCCTCGATTAATGAAGGCCAGTACGCCGTACGCCTTCTTGACCGCATCCTCCACTTGCGAGGCCGATTTAAGAGTCCTATGGACCCGGACCCCAAGGTCCTTCTGATCCTCTACACTGCTAAGAATGGTACCCTTCATATTATACTGCTGCTTCATCCCATTGGATCTGCCAAAATGGATCACCACACACTTATCCGGGTTGAAGTCCATCTGCCACTTCTCCGCCCAGTCTTGCATTCTATCTATGTCTCGCTGCAACTTCTGACATCCCTCCAAACTATCCACAACACCACCTACCTTGGTGTCGTCAGCAAACTTACCAACCCATCCCTCCACTTCCTCATCCAGGTCATTTATGAAAATGACAAACAGCAAGGGTCCCAGAACAGATCCCTGGGGCACTCCACTGGTCACTGACCTCCATGCAGAGAAAGACCCCTCCACAGCCACTCTCTGCCTTCTGCAGGCAAGCCAGTTCTGGATCCACAAGGCAACAGCCCCTTGGATCCCATGCCCTCTCACTTTCTCAAGAAGTCTTGCATGGGGGACCTTATCGAACGCCTTGCTGAAGTCCATATAGACCACATCCACCGCTCTTCCTTCGTCAATGTGTTTGGTCACATTTTCAAAGAACTCAACCAGGCTTGTAAGGCACGACCTATATGCCTTCTTCACAGCTCTATCCACTTGAGTGGCAACCTTTAGAGATCTGTGGATATGGACCCCAAGATCTCTCTGTTCCTCCACAGTCTTCAGAACCCTACCTTTGACCCTGTAATCCACATTTAAATTAGTCCTACCAAAATGAATCACCTCACATTTATCAGGGTTAAACTCCATTTGCCATTTTTCAGCCCAGCTTTGCATCCTATCTATGTCTCTTTGCAGCCTACAACAGCCCTCCACCTCATCCACTACTCCACCAATCTTGGTGTCATCAGCAAATTTACTGATCCACCCTTCAGCCCCCTCCTCTAAGTCATTAATAAAAATCACAAAGAGCAGAGGACCAAGCACCGATCCCTGCGGCACTCCGCTAGCAACCTGCCTCCAGTCCGAAAATTTTCCATCCACCACCACCCTCTGTCTTCGATCAGATAGCCAGTTACCTATCCAATCGGCCAACTTTCCCTCTATCCCACACCTCCTTACTTTCATCATAAGCCGACCATGGGGGACCTTATCAAACGCCTTACTAAAATCCATGTATATGACATCAACCGCCCTACCTTCATCAACACACCTAGTTACCTCCTCAAAAAATTCTATCAAATTTGTGAGGCACGATTTGCCCTTCACAAATCCGTGCTGACTATCCCGGATTAATCCGCATCTTTCTAAATGGTCGTAAATCCCATCCCTAAGGACCTTTTCCATCAATTTACCAACCACCGAAGTCAGACTAACCGGTCTATAATTACCAGGGTCATTTCTATTCCCTTTCTTAAACAGAGGAACAACATTTGCCACTCTCCAGTCCTCTGGCACCATCCCTGTGGACAGCGAGGACCCAAAGATCAACGCCAAAGGCTCTGCAATCTCATCCCTCGCCTCCCAAAGAATCCTAGGATACATTTCATCAGGCCCAGGGGACTTATCGACCTTCAGTTTATTCAAAACTGCCAATACATCCTACCCTTGAATATCCACGGAGCGGGACTTTGAGGCCAAGGAGATGGTTTGTTTGACTGGCCGGACCGAAAGGGCATAGCGGCGCACAGTATCGGGGTGGATAAAGCTCTCCGTACTCCCACTGTCAAACAAACAGCGGGAGTACGGAGCGCGGCTGTTTACCTGTATGTCCATCATGGACCTGGCGAGCTGATGTGGACGAGACTGGTCCAGCTGGATCGCTGACACCGTGGGTCCTGGAGAATCATTGGCCGGCATCCAAGATGGCGGCTCCCTTGTCTCGCATGCGGCCGACGGCTTCCAAGATGGCGGCCCCCCTGACTCCCACGTGGCTGACGGCATCCAAAATGGCGGCTCCCCGGGCTCACACACGGTCGCTGGTGTCCAATATGGCGGCTCCCTTGACTCCAATGCGGCTGATGGCGTTCGGGTTTTCTGTTCCCTCGGGTCGCATGCTGCGCTATTCGGTTTCGACTTTGCCTTGCAGACTTTCGCGCAGTGGCCTTTCTATCCACACCCTGAGCAGAGCGCCTCCCTGGCCGGGCAGCGTTGTCGGGGATGTTTCGCTAGGCCGCAAAAGTAACACTTCGGGGCTGCCGCGGCTGCGGCCGTTGAGTCGTTGGTGGGACGCTGTGTGGCATAAGTCTGAGGCCCTCCTAGGTACTGGGATGATAGTGGCCGTGAGGCCCATGATGTCGCGTGATCGGGCGCGTACGCCTCGAGGTTACGGGATGCCACTTCGAGGAATTCCGCGAGTGTTACAGTTTTTGGAAGATCTAGCCCACCTTGTTCCAGCAGGTGCTGCAGAATATAGTTGGATGCGATGCCCGTAACGTAGGCATCGCGGATCAAGTCCTCCGTATACTGCACAGCGGATACGGCCTTGCAGTTACAGGCCCTGCCAAACGCACGGAGTTCGCGGAGGAACTGTGTGTTTGATTCCCCCGGCCGCTGTTTTCGGGTAGCTAGCAGATGCCTGGCGTAGACTTTGTTTGTCTGTTGGCTGTATTGGCTCTTTAAGAGCGCTAGCGCGTCCGCGTACGTTTCTGCGTCACAGATGGTGGCGAAAACTGCGTCGCTTACCCGGGCATTGAGCACGTGCAGCTTGTCTGCATCGGACCGGACGGCAGTGGAGGCTCCGAGGAAGGCTTCGAAGCACTTCAGCCAGTGATTAAAGCTGTTGGCGGCCCTCGCGCTTGCGGATCCAGGTTTAGGGTATCGGGCTTTAGAAGTTGCTCCATTCCGTTTTTTTTCCTCTGTGAATAAAATTGATGCGCTATCAATTACGACACGAAGACTCCTGTGAGTGAGGGAAACTAATAGACTTTTATTCACAGAGAACAGGAGCACACCCTTGTAGCTGACCTGGTCTGGATTGAGGCGAGGAGGAGGGACCATCACCTTTATACCCCACTCTGGGTGGAAAGGGAGGGGTCTCAGGTGGAAAGAACATAGAACATAGAACATAGAAAGCCACAGCACAAACAGGCCCTTCGGCCCACAAGTTGCGCTGATCATATCCCTACCTCTAGGCCTATCTATAGCCCTCAATCCCATTAAATCCCATGTACTCATTCAGAGGTCTCTTAAAAGACCCCAACGAGTTTGCCTCCACCACCACCGACGTCAGCCGATTCCACTCACCCACCACCCTCTGAGTGAAAAACTTACCCCTGACATCTCCTCTGTACCTACCCCCCAGCACCTTAAACCTGTGTCCTCTCGTAGCAACCATTTCAGCCCTTGGAAATAGCCTCTGAGAGTCTACCCTATCCAGACCTCTCAACATCTTGTAAACCTCTATCAGGTCACCTCTCATCCTTCGTCTCTCCAGGGAGAAGAGACCAAGCTCCCTCAACCTATCCTCATAAGGCATGCCCCCCAATCCAGGCAACATCCTTGTAAATCTCCTCTGCACCCTTTCAATGGCTTCAACATCTTTCCTGTAATGAGGTGACCAGAACTGCGCGCAGTACTCCAAGTGGGGTCTAACCAGGGTCCTATAAAGCTGCAGCATTATCTCCCAACTCCTAAACTCAATCCCTCGATTAATGAAGGCTAGTACGCCGTACGCCTTCTTGACCGCATCCTCCACCTGCGAGGCCGATCTAAGAGTCCTATGGACCCGGACCCCAAAGTCCTTCTGATCCTCTACACTGCTAAGAATGGTACCCTTCATATTATACTGCTGCTTCATCCCATTGGATCTGCCAAAATGGATCACTACACACTTATCCGGGTTGAAGTCCATCTGCCACTTCTCCGCCCAGTCTTGCATTCTATCTATGTCTCGCTGCAACTTCTGACATCCCTCCAAACTATCCACAACACCACCTACCTTGGTGTCGTCAGCAAACTTACCAACCCATCCCTCCACTTCCTCATCCAGGTCATTTATGAAAATGACAAACAGCAATGGTCCCAGAACAGATCCCTGGGGCACTCCACTGGTCACTGACCTCCATGCAGAGAAAGACCCCTCCACAGCCACTCTCTGCCTTCTGCAGGCAAGCCAGTTCTGGATCCACAAGGCAACAGCCCCTTGGATCCCATGCCCTCTCACTTTCTCAAGAAGTCTTGCATGGGAGGAGGGAAAGGGAGGAGTCTCGGGCCAGGTGCAGCGTGGGTGTATCCAGGCACATACATGTAGTAACAGTGGTTCACCACACCTTGCCCACCTCACCTTGAACCCGTGACCCCTTGTGTTCGTCACCTCCGACCTGGGAAAAAGCTTCCCACTGTGCACTCTATCAATGCCCTTCATAATTTTATACACCTCTATTAGGTCGCCCCTCATCCTCCGTCTTTCCAGGGAGAACAAACCCAGTTTACCCAATCTCTCCTCATAGCTAAGACCCTCCATATCAGGCAACATCCTGGTAAACCTTCTCTGCACTCTCTCCAAAGCCTCCACGTCCTTCTGGTAGTGCGGCGACCAGAACTGGACGCAGTATTCCAAATGTGGCCTAATCATCGTTCTATACAGCTATACATACGGCGGGTAAGTGGTACTGATCCACGTCAGATCAGCCATGATCTTATTGAATGGCGGGGCAGGCTCGAGGGGCTAGATGGCCTACTCCTGCTCCTATTTCTTATGTTCTTATGTTCTAACATCACATGCCAACTTTTATATTCTATGCCCCGTCCAATAAAGGCATAATATCTCCTCTCATGAGGAGAGACTAAGTCGGTGAGGATTATATTCACTGGAGTTTAGAAGAGTGAGAGGGAATCTCATAGAAACTTATAAAATTCTAACAGGGTGAGACAGGGTAGATTCAGAAAGAATGTTCCCGATGGTGGGGGAGTCCAGAACTAGGGGTCACAGTTTGAGGATAAGGGGTAAACCTTTCAGAACTGAGGTGAGGAGAAATTTCTTCACCCAGAGGGTGGTGAATGTGTGGAATTCACTCCCACAGAAAGTAGTTGAGGCCAAAACATTGTCTGATTTCAGGAAGAAATTAGATTTCGCTCTTGGGGTGAAAGGGATCGAGGGATATGGGGGGAAGGGGGGGATCAGGATATTGAATTCGATGATCAGCCATGATCATAGAAACATAGAACATTACATTTGGCTGTGCCGAACCATTTTTCTGCGTAGTCCCACGATCTGCACCTGGATCATATCCCTCCACACCCCTCTCGTCCATGTACCTGTCCAAGTTTTTCTTAAATGTTAAAAGTGAGCCTGCATTCACCACTTCATCTGGCAGCTCATTCCACACTCCCACCACTCTCTGTGTGAAGAAGCCCCCCCCCCTAATATTCCCTTTAAACGTTTCCTCCATCACCCTTAACCCATGTCCTCTTGTTATTTTCTCCCCTAGCCTCAGTGGAAAAAGCCTGCTTGCATTCACTCTATCTATACCCATCATAATTTTATACACCTCCATCAAATCTCCCCTCAATCTTCTACGCTCCAGGGAATAAAGTCCGAACCTATTCAATCTCTCTCTGTAACTCAGGGGAGAGTTAGGGGAGTAGGGGAGATCCTAAATGAATACTTTGCGTCGGTATTCACAAAGGAGAGGGATGTGTTGACTGGGAGTGTCTCGGAGGGGAGTGTTGAACCGTTGGAGAAAATCTCCATTACAAGGGAGGAAGTGTTAGGTTTGTGAGAGAATATAAAGACTGACAAATCCCCAGGGCCTGATGGAATCTATCCAAGGCTGCTCAGGGAGACGAGAGATGAAATCGCTGGGCCTCTGACGCAAATCTTTGTCTCGTCACTGGACGCAGGTGAGGTCCCAGAGGATTGGAGGATAGCTAATGTGGTTCCGTTATTTAAGAAGGGTAGGAAGGATAACCCAGGTAATTATAGGCCGGTGAGCTTGACGTCCGTGGTGGGGAAGTTGTTGGAGAGGATTCTTAGAGATAGGATGTATGCGCATTTAGAAAGGAATAAACTCATTAACGATAGTCAGCATGGTTTTTGTGAGAGGGAGGTCATGCCTCACTAACCTGGTGGAGTTTTTTGAAGAAGTGACTAGAATGGTTGACGAGGGAAGGGCCATGGATGTCGTCTATATGGATTTTAGTAAAGCGTTTGACAAAGTCCCTCATGGTAGGCTGGTGAAAAAGGTTGGATCTCATGGGATAAAGGGGGAGGTGGCTAGATGGGTGGAGAACTGGCTTGGTCACAGAAGACAGAGGGTGGTAGTGGAAGGGTCGTTTTCTGGCTGGAGGCCTGTGACTAGTGGTGTTCCGCAGGGCTCTGTATTGGGACCTCTGCTGTTTGTGATTTATATAAACGATCTGGAAGAAGGCGTAACTGGGGTGATCAGTAAGTTTGCGGACGACACAAAATTGGCAGGACTTGCAGATAGTGAGGAGCATTGTCAGAGGCTACAGAAGGATATAGATAGGCTGGAAATTTGGGCAAAGAAATGGCAGATGGAGTTCAATCCTGATGAATGCGAAGTGATGCATTTTGGTAGAAATAATGTAGGGAGGAGCTATACGATAAATGGCAGAACCATAAAGGGTGTAGATACGCAGAGGGACCTGGGTGTGCAAGTCCACAGATCCTTGAAGGTGACGTCACAGGTGGAGAAGGTAGTGAAGAAGGCATATGGATGGAAAATTTTCGGACTGGAAACCGGTTACCAGCGGAGTGCCACAGGGATCAGTGCTTGGTCCTCTGCTATTTATAATTTTTGTAAATGACTTGGAGGAGGGGGCTGAAGGGTGGATCAGTAAATTTGCTGATGACACCAAGATTGGTGGAGTAGTGGATGAGGTGGAGGGCTGTTGTAGGCTGCAAAGAGACATAGATAGAACATAAGAACATAAGAAATAGGAGCAGGAGTAGGCCATCTAGCCCCTCGAGCCTGCCTCGCCATTCAATAAGATCATGGCTGATCTGACGTGGATCAGTACCACTTACCGGCCTATCCCCATAATCCTTAATTCCCTTACCGATCAGGAATCCATCCATCCGCGCTTTAAACATATTCAGCGAGGTAGCCTCCACCACCTCAGTGGGCAGAGAATTCCAGAGATTCACCACCCTCTGGGAGAAGAAGTTCCTCCTCAACTCTGTCTTAAACCGACCCCCCTTTATTTTGAGGCTGTGTCCTCTAGTTTTAACTTCCTTACTAAGTGGAAAGAATCTCTCCGCCTCCACCCTATCCAGCCCCCGCATTATCTTATAAGTCTCCATAAGGATAGGATGCAGAGCTGGGCTGAAAAATGGCAAATGGAGTTTAACCTTACAAATGCGAGGTGATTCATTTTGGCCAGACAAATTTAAATGTGGATTACAGGGTCAAAGGTAGGATTCTGAAGAATGTGGAGGAACAGAGAGATCTTGGGGTTCATATCTATAGATCTCTGAAGGTTGCCACTCAAGTGGATAGAGCCGTGAAGAAGGCCTATAGTGTGTTGGCGTTCATTAACAGGGGGTTTGAGTTTAAGAGCCGTGGGGTTATGCTGCAACTGTACAGGACCTTGGTGAGACCACATTTGGAATATTGTGTGCAGTTCTGGTCACCTCACTATAAGAAGGATGTGGAAGCGCTGGAAAGAGTGCAGAGGAGATTTACCAGGATGCTGCCTGGTTTGGAGGGTAGGTCTTATGAGGAAAGGTTGAGGGAACTTGGGCTTTTCTCTTTGGAGCGGAGGAGGTTGAGAGGAGACTTAATAGAGGTGTATAAAATGATGAGGGGGATAGATAGAGTGAACGTTCAAAGACTATTTCCTCGGGTGGATGGAGCGGTAACTAGGGGGCATAACTATAGGGTTCGTGGTGGGAGATATAGGAAGGATATCAGAGGTAGGTTCTTTACGCAGAGAGTGGTTGGGGTGTGGAATGGACTGCCTGCAGTGATAGTGGAGTCAGACACTTTAGGAACATTTAAGAAGCTATTGGATAGGCACATGGAGTACTTCGGGATGATAGGAAGGAAATAGCTTGATCTGGGTTTCAGATAAAGCTCGGCACAACATCGTGGGCCGAAGGGCCTGTTCTGTGCTGTACTGTTCCATGTTCTATGTTCTATCTATATGGCATGCTTGCCTTTATAGGACGGGGCATAGAGTATAAAAGTTGGGGTCTGATGTTGCAGATGTATAGAACGTTGGTTCGGCCGCATTTGGAATACTGCGTCCAGTTCTGGTCGCCACACTACCAGAAGGATGAGGAGGCTTTAGAGAGAGTACAGAGGAGGTTTACCAGGATGTTGCCTGGTATGGAGGGGCTTAGTTATGAGGAGAGATTGGGTAAACTGGGGTTGTTCTCCCTGGAAAGACGGAGGATGAGGGGAGACTTAATAGCGGTGTATAAAATTATGAAAGGCATAGATAGGGTGAACGGTGGGAAGCTTTTCCCCAGGTCGGTGGTGACGTTTGTGGTGAACCATAGTAACCACGAGGAGTGCTGAGCCATTGATGGCCAGCACTATGGGTGTTTGTAGATATGTTACCGTAGTTGCTGTTGGGGTTAGGGTTGGGCTGTTCTACCTGTTGATATTGTTCTGTGGTACACTCCAGTTGGCTCCGCCTACCTGGGGAAGTATAAAGGTCACTGCACTGCCTGGTGACCCTTTAGTCTGGGATTGTATTGTATATAGTGGCTCCATTCTTGTTAGTAATAAAAGCCTTTATTTCCCAGGTAATCTAGCCTCCCGTGTGATTTAATCGCGCATCAACGTTCACGAGGGGTCATAGGTTCAAGGTGAAGGGGGCGGTGTTTAACACAGATATCAGAAGGACATATTTTACACAGAGGGTGGTGGGGGCCTGGAATGCGCTGCCAGGCAAGGTGGTGGAGGCGGACACACTGGGAACGTTTAAAACTTGTCTAGATAGCCATATGAACGGAGTGGGAATGGAGGGATACAAAAGAATGGTCGAGTTTGGAACAGGGAGCGGCACGGGCTTGGAGGGCCGAAGGGCCTTTTCCTGTGCTGTATTGTTCTTTGTTCAGCTTCTCAAGTCCCGGCAACATCCTTGTAAACCTTCTCTGCACTCTTTCAACCTTATTAATATCCTTCCTGTAATTAGGTGACCAAAACTGCACACAATACTCTAAATTTGGCCTCACCAATGTCTTATACAACCTCACCATAACATTCCAACTCCTATACTCCAAGGTTTACAATTGGGGGAGAGGTAATTATGATGCGATTAGGCAAAAATTAGGGGGCATAAGTTGGGAACAGAAACTGTCAGAGAAAGGCACAAATGAAAAGTGGAACTTTTTCAAGGAACAAATACTGGGTGTCCTTGATAGGTATGTCCCTGTCAGGCAGGGAGGAAATGGCCGAGTGAGGGAACCATGGTTCACAAAAGAGGTGGAATGTCTTGTGAAAAGGAAGAGGGAAGCTTATGTAGGGATGAGGAAACAAGATTCAGATGGCTCGATTGAGGGTTACAAGTTAGCAAGGAATGAGCTGAAAAAGGGGCTTAGGAGAGCTAGGAGGGGACATGAGAAGTCCTTGGTGGGTCGGATCAAGGAAAACCCCAAGGCTTTTTACTCTTATGTGAGGAATAAAAGAATGACCAGGGTGAGGTTAGGGCCGGTCAAGGACAGTAGTGGGAACTTGTGTATGGAATCAGTAGAGATAGGCGAGGTGATGAATGAATACTTTTCTTCAGTATTCACCAAGGAGAGGGGCCATGTTTTTGAGGAAGAGAAGGTGTTACAGGCTAATAGGCTGGAGGAAATAGATGTTCGGAGGGAGGATGTACAGGCAGTTTTGAATAAACTGAAGGTTGATAAGTCCCCTGGGCCTGATGAAATATGTCCTAGGAAATATGTCCTAGGAAATATGTCCCTACCGTGCAAAGGGACCTGGGGGTCCTTGTGCATGAGACGCAAAAGCCCAGTCTGCAGGTACAACAGGTGATCAAGAAGGCAAATGGGATGTTGGCCTATATTGCGAGGGGGATAGAATATAAAAGCAGGGATGTCTTGATGCACCTGTACAGGGCATTGGTGAGGCCGCAGCTGGAATACTGTGTGCAGTATTGGTCCCCTTATATGAGGAAGGATATATTGGCATTGGAGGGAGTGCAGAGAAGGTTCACCAGGTTGATACCGGAGATGAGGGGTTTGGATTATGAGGAGAGGCTGAGGAGATTGGGTTTGTACTCGTTGGAGTTTAGAAGGATGAGGGGGGATCTTATGGAGACTTATAAGATAATGCGGGGGCTGGATAGGGTGGAGGCGGAGAGATTCTTTCCACTTAGTAAGGAAGTTAAAACTAGAGGACACAGCCTCAAAATAAAGGGGGGTCGGTTTAAGACAGAGTTGAGGAGGAACTTCTTCTCCCAGAGGGTGGTGAATCTCTGGAATTCTCTGCCCACTGAGGTGGTGGAGGCTACCTCGCTGAATATGTTTAAAGCGCGGATGGATGGATTCCTGATCGGTAAGGGAATTAAGGGTTATGGGGATCAGGCGGGTAAGTGGTACTGATCCACGTCAGATCAGCCATGATCTTATTGAATGGCGGGGCAGGCTCGAGGGGCTAGATGGCCTACTCCTGCTCCTATTTCTTATGTTCTTATGTTCTTATGAGAGGGATAGGGCCGTATGGCAGGGCAAGGTTTAAAATTGGGGGAGAGGTAATTATGATGCGATTAGGCAAGAATTAGGGGGCATAAGTTGGGAACAGAAACGGTCAGAGAAAGGAACTAATGAAAAGTGGAACTTTTTCAAGGAACGAATACTGGGTGTCCTTGATAGGTATGTCCCTGTCAGGCAGGGAGGAAATGGCCGAGTGAGGGAACCATGGTTCACGAAAGAGGTGGAATGTCTTGTGAAAAGGAAGAGGGAAGCTTATGTAGGGATGAGGAAACAAGATTCAGATGGCTCGATTGAGGGTTACAAGTTAGCAAGGAATGAGCTGAAAAAGGGGCTTAGGAGAGCTAGGAGGGGACATGAGAAGTCCTTGGTGGGTCGGATCAAGGAAAACCCCAAGGCTTTTTACTCTTATGTGAGGAATAAAAGAATGACCAGGGTGAGGTTAGGGCCGGTCAAGGACAGTAGTGGGAACTTGTGTATGGAATCAGTAGAGATAGGCGAGGTGATGAATGAATACTTTTCTTCAGTATTCACCAAGGAGAGGGGCCATGTTTTTGAGGAAGAGAAGGTGTTACAGGCTAATAGGCTGGAGGAAATAGATGTTCGGAGGGAGGATGTACAGGCAGTTTTGAATAAACTGAAGGTTGATAAGTCCCCTGGGCCTGATGAAATATGTCCTAGGAAATATGTCCTAGGAAATATGTCCCTACCGTGCAAAGGGACCTGGGGGTCCTTGTGCATGAGACGCAAAAGCCCAGTCTGCAGGTACAACAGGTGATCAAGAAGGCAAATGGGATGTTGGCCTATATTGCGAGGGGGATAGAATATAAAAGCAGGGATGTCTTGATGCACCTGTACAGGGCATTGGTGAGGCCGCAGCTGGAATACTGTGTGCAGTATTGGTCCCCTTATATGAGGAAGGATATATTGGCATTGGAGGGAGTGCAGAGAAGGTTCACCAGGTTGATACCGGAGATGAGGGGTTTGGATTATGAGGAGAGGCTGAGGAGATTGGGTTTGTACTCGTTGGAGTTTAGAAGGATGAGGGGGGATCTTATGGAGACTTATAAGATAATGCGGGGGCTGGATAGGGTGGAGGCGGAGAGATTCTTTCCACTTAGTAAGGAAGTTAAAACTAGAGGACACAGCCTCAAAATAAAGGGGGGTCGGTTTAAGACAGAGTTGAGGAGGAACTTCTTCTCCCAGAGGGTGGTGAATCTCTGGAATTCTCTGCCCACTGAGGTGGTGGAGGCTACCTCGCTGAATATGTTTAAAGCGCGGATGGATGGATTCCTGATCGGTAAGGGAATTAAGGGTTATGGGGATCAGGCGGGTAAGTGGTACTGATCCACGTCAGATCAGCCATGATCTTATTGAATGGCGGGGCAGGCTCGAGGGGCTAGATGGCCTACTCCTGCTCCTATTTCTTATGTTCTTATGTTCTTATGAGAGGGATAGGGCCGTATGGCAGGGCAAGGTTTAAAATTGGGGGAGAGGTAATTATGATGCGATTAGGCAAGAATTAGGGGGCATAAGTTGGGAACAGAAACGGTCAGAGAAAGGAACTAATGAAAAGTGGAACTTTTTCAAGGAACGAATACTGGGTGTCCTTGATAGGTATGTCCCTGTCAGGCAGGGAGGAAATGGCCGAGTGAGGGAACCATGGTTCACGAAAGAGGTGGAATGTCTTGTGAAAAGGAAGAGGGAAGCTTATGTAGGGATGAGGAAACAAGATTCAGATGGCTCGATTGAGGGTTACAAGTTAGCAAGGAATGAGCTGAAAAAGGGGCTTAGGAGAGCTAGGAGGGGACATGAGAAGTCCTTGGCGGGTCGGATCAAGGAAAACCCCAAGGCTTTTTACTCTTATGTGAGGAATAAAAGAATGACCAGGGCGAGGTTAGGGCCGGTCAAGGACAGTAGTGGGAACTTGTGTATGGAGTCAGTAGAGGTAGGCGAGGTGATGAATGAATACTTTTCTTCAGTGTTCACCAAGGAGAGGGGCCATGTTTTTGAGGAAGAGAAGGTGTTACAGGCTAATAGGCTGGAGGAAATAGATGTTCGGAGGGAGGATGTCCTGGCAGTTTTGAATAAACTGAAGGTCAATAAGTGCCCTGGGCCTGATGAAATATATCCTCGGATTCTTTGGGAGGCACGGGATGAGATTGCAGAGCCTTTGGCTTTGATCTTTGGGTCCTCACTGTCCACGGGGATGGTGCCAGAAGACTGGAGAATGGCGAATGTTGTTCCTCTGTTTAAGAAAGGGAATAGAAATGACCCTGGTAATTATAGACCGCTTAGTCTTACTTCAGTGGTTGGTAAATTGATGGAAAAGGTCCTTAGAGATCGGATTTACGACCATTTAGAAAGATGCGGATTAATCCGGGATAGTCAGCACGGATTCGTGAAGGGCAAGTCGTGCCTCACAAATTTGATAGAATTTTTTGAGCAGGTAACTAAGTGTGTTGATGAAGGTAGGGCAGTTGATGTCATACACATGGATTTTAGTAAGGCGTTTGATAAGGTCCCCCATGGTCGGCTTATGATGAAAGTGAGGAGGTGTGGGATAGAGGGAAAGTTGGCCGATTGGATAGGTAACTGGCTGTCTGATCAAAGACAGAGGGTGGTGGTGGATGGAAAATTTTCGGATTGGAGGCAGGTTGCTAGCGGAGTGCCGCAGGGATCAGTGCTTGGTCCTCTGCTCTTTGTGATTTTTATTAATGACTTAGAGGAGGGGGCTGAAGGGTGGATCAGTAAATTTGCTGATGACACCATAGAACATAGAACATAGAACATAGAACATTACAGCGCAGAACAGGCCCTTCGGCCCACGATGTTGCACCGACCAGTTAAAAAAAAAACTGTGACCCTCCAACCTAAACCAATTTCTTTTCGTCCATGAACCTATCTACGGATCTCTTAAACACCCCCAAACTAGGCGCATTTACTACTGATGCTGGCAGGGCATTCCAATCCCTCACCACCCTCTGGGTAAAGAACCTACCCCTGACATCGGTTCTATAACTACCCCCCCTCAATTTAAAGCCATGCCCCCTCGTGCTGGATTTCTCCATCAGAGGAAAAAGGCTATCACTATCCACCCTATCCAAACCTCTAATCATCTTATATGTTTCAATAAGATCCCCTCTTAGCCGCCGCCTTTCCAGCGAAAACAATCCCAAATCCCTCAGCCTCTCCTCATAGGATCTCCCCTCCATACCAGGCAACATCCTGGTAAACCTCCTCTGCACCCTCTCCAAAGCCTCCACATCCTTCCTGTAATGTGGGGACCAGAACTGCACACAGTACTCCAAGTGCGGCCGCACCAGAGTTGTGTACAGTTGCAACATAACGCTACGACTCCTAAATTCAATCCCCCTACCAATAAACGCCAAGACACCATATGCCTTCTTAACAACCTTATCTACTTGATTCCCAACTTTCAGGGATCTATGCACACATACACCTAGATCCCTCTGCTCCTCCACACTATTCAAAGTCCTCCCGTTAGCCCTATACTCAACACATCTGTTATTCCTACCAAAGTGAATTACCTCACACTTCTCCGCATTAAACTCCATCCGCCACCCCTCGGCCCAACTTTGCAACCTGTCTAAGTCTTCCTGCAAACTACGACACCCTTCCTCACTGTCTACCACACCACCGACTTTGGTGTCATCAGCAAATTTGCTAATCCACCCAACTATACCCTCATCCAGATCATTAATAAATATTACAAACAGCAGTGGCCCCAAAACAGATCCCTGAGGTACACCACTTGTAACCGCACTCCATGATGAATATTTACTATCAACCACCACCCTCTGTTTCCTATCCGCTAGCCAATTCCTGATCCAATTTCCTAGATCACCCCCAATCCCATACATCTGCATTTTCTGCAGAAGCCTACCATGGTGAACCTTATCAAACGCCTTACTAAAATCTATATATACCACGTCCACTGCCTTGCCCCCATCCACCTCCTTGGTCACTTTCTCAAAAAACTCAATAAGGTTAGTAAGGCACGACCTACCTGCCACAAAACCATGCTGACTATCACCTATCAATTCATTACTCTCCAAATAACTATAAATCCTATCCCTTATAATTTTTTCCAACATCTTGCCGACAACAGAAGTGAGACTCACCGGTCTATAATTCCCGGGGAAGTCTCTGTTCCCCTTCTTAAACAATGGGACACCATTCGCTAACCTCCAATCTTCTGGTACTATACCAGAGGCCAACGACGACCTGAAGATCAGAGCCAGAGGCTCTGCAATCACTTCTCTTGCCTCCCAGAGAATCCTTGGATAAATCCCATCCGGACCAGGGGATTTATCTATTTTCAGACCCTCCAGAATATCCTGCACATCCTCCTTATCAACTGTAATACTGTCTATTCTACTCCCTTGCAACCCAGTGTCCTCCTCAGCTATATTCATGTCCCCTTGCGTGAACACCGAAGAGAAATATTGGTTCAATGCTTCACCAATCTCCTCCGGTTCCACACATAACTTCCCTCTGCCATCTATAACTGGCCCTAAACTTGCCCTAACCAACCTTCTGTTCTTGACATACCTATAGAACGCCTTAGGATTCTCTTTAACCCTATCCGCCAAAGTCTTCTCATGTCCCCTTTTAGCCCTTCTAAGCTCGCTCTTCAACTCCCTCTTAGCCAATCTAAAGCTTTCTAGTGCACTACCCGAGTGCTCACGTCTCATCCGAACATAAGCTTCCTTTTTCTTTTTAACCAACAAAGAAACTTTTTTGGTGCACCACGGTTCCCTAGCCCTACCAATTCCTCCTTGCCTGACAGGGACATACCTATCACAGACTCGCAGTAGCTGCTCCTTGAAAAAACTCCACATGTCGGACGTTCCCAGTCCCTGTAATCTCCTAGTCCAACCTATGTTTCCTAATTCTCTCCTAATAGCCTCATAATTACCCTTCCCCCAGCTAAAACCACTGGCCCGAGGTTCATGCCTATCCCTTTCCATCACTAAGGTGAACGTAACCGAATTGTGGTCACTATCACCAAAATGCACACCAACTTCCAAGTCTAGCACCTGGTCTGGCTCATTTCCCAGCACCAGATCCAATATAGCCTCACCTCTAGTTGGCCTGTCTACATACTGAGTCAAAAAACCTTCCTGCACGCTTTGAACAAAAACTGACCCCTCTAACGAGCTAGAGCTATAACAATTCCAGTCAATATTAGTCAAGTTTTCGGACTGGAGGCAGGTTGCTAGTGGAGTGCCGCAGGGATCGGTGCTTGGTCCTCTGCTCTTTGTGATTTTTATTAATGACTTAGAGGAGGGGGCTAAAGGGTGGATCAGTAAATTTGCTGATGACACCAAGATTGGTGGAGTAGTGGATGAGGTGGAGGGCTGTTGTAGGCTGCAAAGAGACATAGATAGGATGCAAAGCTGGGCTGAAAAATGGCAAATGGAGTTTAACCCTGATAATAGGCTGGAGGAAATAGATGTTCGGAGGGAGGATGTATTGGCAGTTTTGAATAAACTGAAGGTCGATAAGTCCCCTGGGCCTGATGAAATGTATCCTAGGATTCTTTGGGAGGCGAGGGATGAGATTGCAGAGCCTTTGGCTTTGATCTTTGGGTCCTCGCTGTCCACGGGGATGGTGCCAGAGGACTGGAGAGTGGCAAATGTTGTTCCTCTGTTTAAGAAAGGGAATAGAAATGACCCTGGTAATTATAGACCGGTTAGTCTGACTTCGGTGGTTGGTAAATTGATGGAAAAGGTCCTTAGGGATGGGATTTACGACCATTTAGAAAGATGCGGATTAATCCGGGATAGTCAGCACGGATTTGTGAAGGGCAAATCGTGCCTCACAAATTTGATAGAATTTTTTGAGGAGGTAACTAGGTGTGTTGATGAAGGTAGGGCGGTTGATGTCATATACATGGATTTTAGTAAGGCGTTTGATAAGGTCCCCCATGGTCGGCTTATGATGAAAGTAAGGAGGTGTGGGATAGAGGGAAAGTTGGCCGATTGGATAGGTAACTGGCTGTCTGATCGAAGACAGAGGGTGGTGGTGGATGGAAAATTTTCGGACTGGAGGCAGGTTGCTAGTGGAGTGCCGCAGGGATCGGTGCTTGGTCCTCTGCTCTTTGTGATTTTTATTAATGACTTAGAGGAGGGGGCTAAAGGGTGGATCAGTAAATTTGCTGATGACACCAAGATTGGTGGAGTAGTGGATGAGGTGGAGGGCTGTTGTAGGCTGCAAAGAGACATAGATAGGATGCAAAGCTGGGCTGAAAAATGGCAAATGGAGTTTAACCCTGATAAATGTGAGGTGATTCATTTTGGTAGGACTAATTTAAATGTGGATTACAGGGTCAAAGGTAGGGTTCTGAAGACTGTGGAGGAACAGAGAGATCTTGGGGTCCATATCCACAGATCTCTAAAGGTTGCCACTCAAGTGGATAGAGCTGTGAAGAAGGCATATAGTGTGTTAGCTTTTATTAACAGGGGGTTGGAGTTTAAGAGCCGTGGGGTTATGCTGCAACTGTACAGGACCTTGGTGAGACCGCATTTGGAATATTGCGTGCAGTTCTGGTCACCTCACTATAAGAAGGATGTGGAAGCGCTGGAAAGAGTGCAGAGGAGATTTACCAGGATGCTGTTTGGTTTGGAGTGTCGGTCTTATGAGGAAAGGTTGAGGGAGCTGGGGCTGTTCTCTCTGGAGCGGAGGAGATTGAGGGGAGACTTAATAGAGGTTTATAAAATGATGAAGGGGATAGATAGAGTGAACGTTCTAAGACTATTTCCTCGGGTGGATGGAGCTGTTACAAGGGGGCATAACTATAGGGTTCGTGGTGGGAGATATAGGAAGGATATCAGAGGTAGGTTCTTTACACAGAGAGTGGTTGGGGTGTGGAATGGACTGCCTGCAGTGATAGTGGAGTCAGACACTTTAGGAACATTTAAGCGGTTATTGGATAGGCACATGGAGCACACCAGGATGGTAGGGAGTGGGATAGCTTGATCTTGGTTTCAGATGAAGGTCGGCACAACATCGTGGGCCGAAGGGCCTGTTCTGTGCTGTACTGTTCTATGTTCTATGTAAATGTGAGGTGATTCATTTTGGTCGGACTAATTTAAATGTGGATTACAGCGTCAAAGGTAGGGTTCTGAAGACTGTGGAGGAACAGAAAGATCTTGAAGTTCATATCCACAGATCTCTAAAGGTTGCCACTCAAGTGGATAGAGCTGTGAAGAAGGCCTATAGTGTGTTAGCTTTTATTAACAGGGGGTTGGAGATTAAGAGCCATGGGGATATGTTGCAACTGTACAGGACCTTGGTGAGACCACATTTGGAATATTGTGTGCAGTTCTGGTCACCTCACTATAAGAAGGATGTGGAAGCACTGGAAAGAGTGCAGAGGAGATTTACCAGGATGCTGCCTGGTTTGGAGGGTAGGTCTTATGAGGAAAGGTTGAGGGAGCTAGGACTGTTCTCTCTGGAGCGGAGGAGGCTGAGGGGAGACTTAATAGAGGTGTATAAAATGATGAAGGGGATAGATAGAGTGAACGTTCAAAGACTATTTCCTCGGGTGGATGGAGCTATTACAAGGAGGCATAACTATAGGGTTCGTGGTGGGAGATACAGGAAGGATATCAGAGGTAGGTTCTTTACGCAGAGAGTGGTTGGGGTGTGGAATGGACTGCCTGCAGTGATAGTGGAGTCAGACACTTTAGATACATTTAAGCGGTTATTGGATAGGCACATGGAGCACACCAGGATGATAGGGAATGGGATAGCTTGATCTTGGTTTCAGATAAAGCTCGGCACAATATCGTGGGCCGAAGGGCCTGTTCTGTGCTGTACTGTTCTATGGTTCTATGTTCTATGTGGCTATCTAGATAAGTCTTAAACGTTCCCAGTGTGTCCGCCTCCACCACGTTGCCCAGCAACGCATTCCAGGCCTCCACCACCCTCTGCGTAAAATACGTCCTTCTGATATCCGTGTTAAACCTCCCCCCCTCACCTTGAACCTATGACCCCTCGTGAACGTCACCACCGACCTGGGGAAAAGCTTCCCACCATTTCCCCTATCTATGCCTTTCATAATTTTATACACCTCTATTAGGTCTCCCCTCATCCTCCGTCTTTCCAGTGAGAACAACCCCAGTTTACCCAATCTCTCCTCATAACCAAGCCCCTCCATACCAGGCAACATCCTGGTAAACCTTCTCTGCACTCTCTCCAAAGCCTCCACGTCCTTCTGGTAGTGTGGCGACCAGAACTGGACGCAGTATTCCAAATGTGGCCGAACCAACGTTCTATACAGCTGTAACATCAGTCCCCAACTTTTATACTCTATTCCCCGTCCTATAAAGGCAAGTATGCCATATGCCTTCTTCACCACCTTCTCCACCTGTGGCGTCACCTTCAAGGATCTGTGGACTTGCACACCCAGGTCCCTCTGCGTATCTACACCCTTTATGGATCTGCCATTTATCGTATAGCTCCCCCCTACATTAGCTGTACCAAAATGCATCACTTCGCATTCATCTGGATTGAACTCCATCTGCCATTTCTTTGCCAAAATTTCCAGACTATCTATATCCTTCTGTCGCCTCTGACAATGTCCCTCACTATCTGCAAGTCCAGCCAATTTCGTGTTGTCCGCAAACATACTGATCACCCCAGTTACACCTTCTTCCAGATCGTTTACATAAATCACAAACAGCAGAGGTCCCAATACAGAGCCCTGCGGAACACCACTAGTCACAGGCCTCCAGCCGGAAAAAGACCCTTCCACTACCACCCTCTGTCTTCTGTGACCAAGCCAGTTCTCCACCCATCTAGCCACCTCCCCCTTTATCCCATGAAATCCAACCTTTTGCACTAACCTACCATGAGGGACTTTGTCAAACGCTTTACTAAAGTCCATATAGACAACATACACGGCCCTTCCCTCTAGTCACTTCATCAAAAAACTCCACCAGGTTAGTGAGGTATGACCTCCCTCTCACAAAACCATGCTAACTATCGTTAATGAGCTTATTCCTTTCTAAGTGCGCATACATCCTATCTCTAAGAATCCTCTCTAACAACTTCCCGACCACGGACGTCAAGCTCACCGGCCTATAATTTACCGGGTTATCCTTCCTAACCTTCTTAAATAACGGGACCACATTAGCTCTCCTCCAATCCTCTGGGACCTCACCTGTGTCCAGTGACGAGACAAAGATTTGCATCAGAGGCCCAACAATTTCATCTCTCATCTCCCTGAGCAGCCTGGGATAGATTCCATCAGGCCCTGGGGATTTGTCAGTCTTTATATTCCCTAAAAAACCTAACACTTCCTCCCTTGTAATGGAGATTTTCTCTAACGGGTCAACACGCCCCTCCGAGACACTCCCAGTCAACACCCCCCTCTCCTTTGTGAATACCGACGCAAAGTATTCATTTAGGATCTCCCCTACTTCTTTGGGCCTCGGTAGACAAGTCCTCTAATCTGTCCTGCCTGAGCACTGCTGTGACATTTTCCCTGACTAGCAATGCCACCCCCCCACCCTTCATCCCTCTGCCTCTATCCCGCCTGAAACATTGGAACCCTGGAACATTGAGCTGCTAGTCCTGCCCCTCCTGTAGCCAAGTTTCACTAATGGCTATAATGTCATATTTCCATGTGTCTATCCACACCTTCAGCTCATCTGCCTTCCCCACAATACTCCTGGCATTGAAATAGACACACCTCAAAAGATTATTTCCACCACACTCTACCCTTCCATTTGTGATTTTGCTTGAACTAACCTGTCTTTTTACCCCTGCTCCACTATCTGCTCTGGCACTCTGGTTCCCACCCCCCTGCAAATCTAGTTTAAACGCTCCCCAATAACACTAGCAAATCTCCCTGCAAGTATATTGGTCCCCTTGTAGTTTAGGTGTAACCCGTCTCTCTTGTACAGGTCCCACCTGCCCCAGAAGAGTTCCCAATGATCCAAGAATTGGAAACCCTGCCCCCTACACCAGCTCCTCAGCCATGTGTTCATCCGCCCGAGCATCCTACTCCTGCCCTCACTGGCATGTGGCTCAGGTAGCAATCCTGAGATTACTACCCTCGGGGTCCTGCTTTTTAACCAGTTCCTCAGCCACGTGTTCATCGGCCCGAGCATCCTACTCCTGCCCTCACTGGCTAAATGAATGGTGGAGAAGACTCGAAGGGTCGAATGGCCTCCTCCTGCTTCTCGTTTTTATTCCGATTTACCGCGTCTCACCAATTATTTTGAATGATTCAGGGTGAGATGTGTTTGGATGGATTGGGGAGAGTTGATGAGATGGGATAGAAACATAGAAGATAGGAGCTGGAGGAGGCCATTCATCCCTTCGAGCCTGCTCCGCCATTGATCAGGCTGGAATGTGCTGGAAAGGGTTGACATTCGATTGGTGGGATGAGTTGGGATTCAGTACGATGATTGGTTAATGATCGGACGAGCTCGGATGAGATGTATTAAAATCATGACACATAAGGAGGCCGTTCAGCCCGTTGTCCCTGTGCTGGTTCAGAGCTATCCCGTCTGATCCCATCTCCCTTCAGCAGGTCAGCAGTCCTGACCGTTCAAGGAGACGAGACAGTATTTAAATGTGTTTGTGTCTGCCTCCCTTTCCGATTGAGTTCCAGTTCCCTACACCCTCTGGGTGGATATGTAACCCGTTCCTCAGCTCATGCCTCTTACCTGTTCCGTTAGACCCTGCTCACTGACACTCAGCTAATACAAACTGCTCCTCACAATTTATTCTATCAAGGGTTGGAATGTGTGGGGATAAAACTGGATGAGACAGGGATGAAGTATTGATTGAAAGCAAATTTGGTCTGAGACAGAGAGAGAGACAGAGAGAGAGACAGAGAGAGAGACAGAGAGAGACACAGAGAGAGAGACAGAGAGAGAGAGAAACAGAGACAGGGAGAGAGGCGGAGAGAGACAGGGAGAGAGACAGAGAGAGAGAGAGAGACAGAGAGAGAGAGAGAGACAGAGAGAGAGAGAGAGACAGAGAGAGAGAGAGACAGAGAGAGAGACAGAGAGAGAGAGACAGAGAGAGAGAGACACAGAGAGAGACACAGAGAGA